>NC_060191.1:21744161-21916661 GCF_021184085.1 Oncorhynchus gorbuscha
ATCCAAGACTTTAGTTTTTGCCTGACATTAGACTCCCTTTGATCATGTGACATTCAACCTTACCTTTTGGCCCATAAGTCCCACACCTGGATTCCCTCTGGGGCCTGGAGGGCCAACTGGCCCTTGGCTCCCTGGAAAGAAGGGGACATTAGAAGAAAAGGAATATGAGTATAAATATGTGTGAGTATACAGTATGTTTGAGAATAGACACATTTACATTATACAAAAGGATCTGACTGCAGTTGAATCAGAATGTACCTTTTCTCCTTGAATTCCTGCCCCTGGCATTCCCACCGGTCCTTGTGGTCCAAGCTGTCCAGGATTTCCCTGAGAAAAATACAAGACCTCTCGTCAAATGTCATTTCACTGAAGGAATATGGGATCATTCTCAATGGATCATTGATCATTTATCCTCATACTGAACAACATTAGACCTCAACATAGTAATGTCCAATAGTCTTAAACTTGCTTTACCTTATCACCTTTGACCCCAACACCAGTGAGACCACGCTCACCTCTGGGGCCTTCGTAGCCTCGATCCCCCTGAAAAATAGATACTTAGTCCACATTGATATTTTTTTAAATGACATATTAATGGCCCACTGTACTTACACCAGACTTCATTCAGACTTAAGGATGTGCACAGTTATACCTAACAGTATACATGAAACAGGATAAATGCTCGGACACTCATTTTGCCCACCTTTGGGCCAGGGAGCCCCTCCCCAACAGCTCCCTGGTTACCCTGTGCTCCAGCAAGTCCTGGGGGTCCCTGAAATAAACAAACAGTCTCGTAATTTTTGACCCTCAAACAGTTTTCAAATTTTCTGTCCAGTAAATGGCAACATTTAGTTTTGTTTTTAGATTACCATTGTCAAATCTGATCATATGAATCAGAGGTAGAAGGATAGGGTCATGAATAACGTTCCCATAGCGATCACTGTTTAGGTATCCAAAGCTGGCATCTACAGTAATACTTACTGGCTGTCCTGGCTCTCCAATTCCAATGGGACCAAGGGTTCCTGGTCTTCCCTGAATTCCTTTGGCCCCCTGAGAACAATGACACATTTCAACATTTAGGTTATTTACATAAACTGTAAATGTATAGCATAATCTCTGTTATGGTTATTATTAGGTTACCTTTGGACCTGGGAACCCAATGCCAATGTCACCTGCTGGTCCAGATGCACCGGTGGGTCCTTGGTCCCCCTGTGTTAGAGGTGTACGATCACAGTGTGAATTTGTCAAAACGCCTACTACTTGAAACCCACACCACCAACAAGTTAGTCATAAAATACTTCTATTCCAAGTTCATACTGTAAGAGAGAACCCTTCCCCAGTGCTTCTCCACAGAGGAACTCTATCCATTCCAACAGAATTGTACGAGGATGGGAAAAAAGACAACGGATCTTCATGGGATTCAATAATGCATCTGTCACTTGTTCCTGCTATACATTCTTCTTGATTACGTCAGAACTTTAATTTAAAAAATCTAAATAGCTAAATGGCTATATATTACTTGATTGCAAGGCCTTCCTTGTTTGAGAGGTCTGGTCAATGTGTGAGAGAAAGTGAAGGATCAGTATTTAAATAGACATGGACAGAAAGATCAACTCAGCTCTCATGGCTTCTCTGGCCAAGCAACATACTTTGACAATAGAGATGCTGTGTGAAAATGTGTTTGCATGTAAGTAGCACCCATGAATGTAATTGGCTGATTTCCTAGCACCGCATGAATGTCATTGGCTGAGAATCAGCGTGCCTACTTTAGGTCCTGTTTGGCCCTCCGGACCCTGGTCCCCGGGTGGTCCGTTAACACCCTGTGGAAGAAACCAAAAAAAAATATCAAAAAATTAACTTCATGAATAAAAGCACGATGAAGTTGATTCATATAATGCACTGGTTCCATTGCAGTATCCTAACAGGTCCATGTGAAATGGTTTTGAAATGGTGTGTACAACAGCCTTTTTTCTCACTGTACAGTATGTAGCTATTGTTAGTATAGAATTGATAACCCAGAAAATCTAACTCATCCCTGATATCTGCCAAATCTATATTGTGAGGAGTATTTTACATTGTACCAGTTAGTAGTCAATTCTTACAGTTGAACTAATGCAATACAAATGCACAGAACTATACAGATCAGAGCAGTAGTTTTGTTCCATTCTCAGGGCCTGCTGTCAAAACAACACAATTACTGATACCATGCCAGACGAGGGGCTGATAGTGAGGAGGAACAGTGCCACTGTACTGGCAACCCTGTCCTAGCAGCTAATCCTACGACACAAAGTCTGCTCCTGGAAAAGAATAATATCCTGCAAGCCTGGATTCACTGCTTTAGATACTCACATTAGCATCGGGATTAGGCGTAATCCAAAATTCACATTCCATAAGTGCATGGGTGGGAAAACGACAAAACTCAACTTCCACGATCCATGTTTGAGAATGAAAGGGAATAAGGGATGTCTCTGACTGACTTAGATGCATGCAGTCTGTTCTCAATGTCTGTAATCAGGACTCAGGTATTTTCACCCTGTCATCAAACAACATCTTAGTGAAAAAAAGTACTCAGCCATTGCTCTAAAGTGCATCATTCATTGAGAATCAATTAACCTATTTCAGATGAACATACTGTATCATATGCAATCATGATTAAAACAAGGTCCTAAAAAGGTAGTGAAATATACCTGTTCATATACTGAAGGAGTAAAAACAACAATGATACATTGTACCTGTTCTCCTCTGGGTCCCCGTGGGCCAGGAGGTCCTCCAGGGCCCTGTAATATGACATCATGCTTCAATTGGCACACATACTGTAGAATAGATCACAATGTTGATTGAACCAAAATGGCACATTAATCATTGTACTTACTTCATCTCCTTTTTCCCCATGGGTGCCACAGTCTCCTATCTCCCCCTGAAATACAGCACAAGTTCAACCAATCATTGGCAAAACACTTTTAAGCAAGACAGTTGTATTCTGAAATGTCTTGAAAGCAGATGTCCCACCTTGTCACCTTTATAACCAGGACTGCCCTGTGAAGTAAGAACAACCGTGTTCAACACCCAGTGCTGAAGGTATCTCAGTCAACTATGGGAATGTGGCGGTTAGATGGAAGTTAATTAGAATAGAATGCCTCAGAAAATAATTACAGAATAAAGAAATACATTGTATACCTCAAGACCGTCACTTCCTGGTCGGCCACTGACTCCAGGTTCTCCCTTGTAGAATTGAGACGGTGTTATGAATGTGAGATCAGGATTGTATGTAGATCACTGAGGTCATTCAAATAGTGAAAATCTCTATCGTTTTACGACTTACCCTTGATCCTTTTGGACCAGATGGTCCTTCATATCCTGGATCTCCTTTTTTACCCTTGACGAAACACAATACGTTAGTATATGGAGTCACTGTTGAATGAGAGTATTTGGTATTTCTTATAATGCTTTTATTTTGTTTTGTGTGATGTGGCAGTCATACTGGGTTACTGCATAATCCTCACTGTAGACCTAACATGTTCTGTTGAAAAACGTCTAGTGTACTCACTGGGTTTCCAGGAGGGCCTCTCTCCCCTCTTTCACACAAACACACTTTAACCTGTGGACACTGATACAATGAAAAAAAAAAAAAATCAATCTTATCACTCCATCTGCTACTTCCAGTGCCAATGTAGTGTTTATTGTTTTGAAGTACTTACCACCTCAAGCGCTATTGCACCCTGGATGGAAACAAATACAAGATTGTGTGAGATGTTTACCTAGAAACAATCCCAACAGTACCACTATTGACTGAACATTGTATTGTACCTGAGCAAGCCTTGCTGTACATGAACAATGGTACAGATGGTCAAGACATTGTTCTAAGGAAGAATAAAACAACAGAGGGGACAGGCGATAGAAGGCGAGGTCACTTCCTGTCGGTTTTGCTTAATAAAGCTGTTCTCTTTTAAACCTCTGCTAATGATGAATATGAATTAGAAAAACAATGATGGATTTTTGGAAAATGTATAATTCATGCTATTGTCTGTCCATAGACAGGTCTTGACCTCATTTAGACTATAGACAAATCTCTGTGTTTATGGAAAATGCATATTAGGGGAAGAATTCCCCACGCAGGAACAATTCTGCCATTGAGGTTTGAGCCCCCGTTTAGGACACAGACATGATAACAAGACAAGTTTATCTGAGGAGCTCAGAACTGTTGGACAGGGATGTTGTGTGCCAACTACCTTAGTTTCCCCCACAAAACCTCTGGAAAAAGCTGTGAAGTTCTTATACTCATATAGAAAAGACAGTGTGGAGGTACTATCATACCCATTTCACACTACAAACTAATGATTCCAAACCATACCGTGCTGGCGTGGTTCAGCATATCAATCATCTTCAACTTGGGTGACTTTGATGACAGAACACTCACCAACTCTTTCAGTAACTTCTCCTCTAGCTGGGGGTCAGTGAGACTGTGGACGAACTGCTGGGCCGGTGTGCTGGCGATAGCCCGAAGTTTGGCACTTTTCTGGCTCTGGCGGGCCAGGTCCGACAACCCTACAGCAAAGAGCTTCACGCCACTAGCCTTAGCATCTGCCGCTGCTCCGATCACATCAGGGTTCCTCGGATGATCGGCACCGTCGGTCATGAGCACCGCCACCCTGACACTGTCCTCCTTGGTCTCCTGGGTGAAGAGCTGCGTGGCGTTGGTGATGGCGTAGGTGGAGTAGGTGCCATGGCCTATGTAGGCCATGGAGCTGACTCTGCTGTGGAACACATCCAGGTCCTGCCAGGCAGTGAAGCTGTGCTCTATAGACACGGAGCTGCTGTACTGCAGAGCAGCCATCCGCAGCTTCAGGGTCCATCCAGACACATGGAGCATGGTGAGACGAGTGCTGAAATGCAGAACAAAGGACTTCTGCTTCTCGAACAGGAAGGTCTTGGCACTCTCCGAACTGTCCAGAATGAAGGCCACCTCCATGGAACATGTTGTCATGTCTGGGAGAGGGATACATGCATGTGTTTCACATGGAGATCGATTGGATAAACTTCAGGCCAATGTCAAACGCAAATGAGCATCTATACTGAACAAAAATATAAACGCAACATGCAACGATTTCAAATATTTTTGCTGAGTTACAGTTCATAAGGAAATCAGTCAATTAAAATAAATAAATTAGGCCCTAATCTATGGATTTCACACAGTGATATAAAGTACTTAAGTAAAAATACTTTAATGTACTACTTAAGTAGTTTTTTGGGGTATCTGTACATTACTATTTATATTTTTGACTACTTTTACTTAACTACATTCCTAAAGAAAATAATGTACTTTTTACTCCATACATTTTCTCTGACACCCAAAAGTATTACATTTTGAATGCTTAGCAGGACGGGTGAAATTGTCCAATTCACGCACTTATCAAGAAAACACATGGTCATCCCTTCTGCCTCTGATCTGGCAGACTCACTAAATACAAATGCATCTTTTGTAAATAATGTCTGAGTCTTGGAGTGTGCCCCTGGCTATCAATACATTTTTAAACAAGAAAAAAATCTGCCTGCTTTGCGTAATAGAAGGAATTTGAAAGGATTTATACTTTTACTTTTGATACTTAAGAATATTTAGAACTCAAGTAGTATTTTACTGGGTGACTTTTAGTTCTACTTGAGTAACTTTCTATCCTTTAGTATAGTAACTTTTCTGTAAGGTATCTATACTTTTACAAGTATGACAATTGGGTACTTTTTCACCACTGATTTCACATGACTGGGCAGGGGCGCAGTCATGGGTGGGCCTGGGGGGGGCATAGGCCCACCCACTTGGGAGCCAGGGAGCCAGCCAATTAGAATTAGTGTTTCCGTACAAAAGGCTTTATTGCAGCACAAGTTGCACCTGTGTAATAATCGTGCTGTTTAATCAGCTTCTTAATATACCACACCTGTCAGGTGGAGGGATTTTCTTGGCAAAGGAGAAATTCTCACTAAAAGGGATGTAAACAAATTTGTGCACAAGCTTTGAAAGAAATAAACCTTTTGTGCATATGGAACATGTCTGGAATATTTTATTTCACCTCATGAAACGACCAGCCACCTCCAACATAGTTTTAGAAATTTGGCAGTACATTCATTTTTTTGGCAGCCTCACAACCGCAGACAACGTGTATGGCGTTGTGTGGGCGAGCTGTTTGCTGATGTCAACATTGTAAACAGAGTGCCCCATGGGTGGTGATGGGGTTATGGTATGGGCAGGTATAAGCTACGGACAATGAACACAAATCATTTTATTGATGGCAATTTGAATGCACAGAGACACCGTGACGAGATCCTGAGGACCATTGTCGTGCTATTCATCCGCCGCCATCACCTCATATTTCAGCATGATAATGCATGGCCCTATGTTGCAAGGATCTGTACACAATTCCTGGAAGGTGAAAATGTCCCAGTTCTTCCATGGCCTGCATACTCACCAGACATGTCACCCATTGAGCATGTTTGGGATGCTCTGGATTGACGTGTACAATAGCGTGTTCCAGTTCCCGCCAATATCCAACAACTTCGCACAGACATTGAAGAGACAACATTCCACAGGCCACAATCAACATCCTGATCAGCTCTATGTGAAGGAAATGTTTCGAGCTGCATGAGGCAAATGGTGGTCACACCAGATACTGACTGGTTTTCCGATCCACGCCCCTACTTTAAAAAAAACATTTTTTTTTAGGTATATGTGACCAACAGATGCATATCTGTATTCCAAGTCATGTGCAATCCATAGGTTAGGGCCTAATAATGTTAATAATGTTAATAATAAATGCTAATAATTGACTGATTTCCTTATCTTTGAAATTGTTGCATGTTGTGCATGCTGTGCAGCAATGCTCCACATCCAACCTGACAGAGCTTACGAGGATCTGCAGAGAAGAATGGGAGAAACTCCCGAAATACAGGTGTGCCAAGCTTGTAGCATCAGACCCAAGAAGACTCAAGGCTGTAATCGTTGCCAAAGGTGCTTCAACATAGTACTGAGTAAAGGGTCTGAATAATTATATAAATGTAATATTTCCATTTTTGTTTTTAAAAATAAATTTGCAAAAAAATCGAAAAACCTGTTTTTACTTTGTTATTATGGGGTATTGTGTGTAGATTGATTAGAGGGGGAAAAAACTATTTAATTTTTTTTATTTTAATAATGCTGTAACAAACAACATTTGGAAAAAGTTAAGGGGTCTGAAAACTTTCCGCATGCACTGTACATCTACTTAGAATAAATCACGGTTACAATGACTTAGACATCAATAAATTAAAATGTTCCTGTTGGCTGAGAAATTTATTTGACTCCTCCAGCAGATTGTGAACCCTTTTAAAAAAAAGACAGAAACACCTTAAAGAGCAAATGAACTTAATAAGCAACTTTTCCTTTTGAAAACGGCCTGTGTGGCATCGATATGAGAAACATGTATTCAAGTGTAAATAGGATCATTTTCGACATAAAGTCAGTCCAAAACTAAGATTTGCGAGATAATTATGAAAAACACTGTATGTCACGGAACGAATGTTAACTGTTATTTCAGTCGCATATCCTAATGAGAATTGAAACCGAGGCTAAATCAGGAAGTTCAGTCCCCCTTTAACATGTAATGTAGCCATATAGATAAACAATAATAATGGATAAGCCACAGTGACTGATCATCCTCACTAACATGTGGACTTCATTTACCATTTCCTCCATCTCTGAGGACACTGTATTTTCCTTTTCTTCTTCTCTGACCTATAGCCTCGTGAAGAAGTGCCAACAGTAGAAGGAACAGAGCCACTCCTTTCCCCATTTTGTTCTTTCTCAACATTCACACCCTATGCATAAAGGGGAAAAAACATGTCGTATTCAAGTGTGACATCATTCTATATGGCAGGTGTGGATGCGATCTCCTCAATCACGATCATTGTTGATTCTCACCCCAATTGTTGGTGCACAGAATCCATGTACAGTACATGGGCCATCTGCAGAGTCACTGTATCAACTATGGGCTGAAGCTGTACTTTATGAATTCCTGTAATGTTGTCAATTATTTATACAGGGCACTAAAAAAACGAAATATTCAACTAAAACAACATGCCACATAATTAATGCTAATTTGTTGTGCCTAGAAAACAAAGTCAGTGTAATCTATTTTTCATATTTTACATTCCACAAGACAAAATAATTGGCCAACTACTCAAAAAGTTGTAATTTGATTTGAAAATGTGGATTTTTATCATCTTACCTTAGTTATCATTTAAATACAGCCGCCGGTTTAGGTTTAATCATCTGGAGTGGTTTGGAAGCAGCATCTCGTCCTGATCACCAGTTAGGACTAGTGCACGACGTGAAGTGCGATGTCGCATAGAGATGGACAGCGCTCGGTTCCTCTGCAAGAATGTGTCGTTTATTGTGCGCTACATGTCACTATGCATTCTCTTCACGTATCTTTATGAAATTTCAGTTTTACAAACTCACAGATACTGAATAAATTGTAGTCACCCATAGGACGTGTATGTGACCAATACAATTTCATTTACTAGCGCGCGTAATATTGTCGCTCTGGGCAGTACACGTACACGTCCTATGGGTCATGCATTCCTTATAACGTATTATGCTTCATTAAGCATTATAGAGGTGTAAAAAGCCAAGGATAAAAAGTTAAAACACGTTGTGGTTTCTTTAAACATTTCTCTTTCCCCACAGTCTACGTTTGAATCCCGTTATTTGCTATTTATAACTGTTTGTAACCTTTCTGCATGGTGATTATATGGATGTTGTATATAAAAGTCCCAACTGATACATGTTATGACGATTTTCCTCTTCTCCACTTACACGCTAACTTGAAAAACAGGCATTATGTTTTTTTTTCAATAGATAGAGACAGAACACAAGCTCCCCCGCATGTTCAAGAATCATTTAACGCCCACGTGGAATGATACTTAATTTGATTTACAGTAGGATAGGGCCAACCTGCCATTACTATGGTAAACTTGGGCTAACTTATGTCCCAACTTGTGTTCTGCATGTTCGATAAAACAAACGTATAATTTAGTGAAAAATAAGAGGGGTCAATTTGTTTCTCTTTCTCCAACTTTTCAGCGGACCCCCGGGGGTCTGGGGCCTCCAGTTTGAAAACCCTTGATCGTCTAACAGATGTAAAAGCCTATTAAACATGCATATCTACTATTACAATATAATACAAATGTAGTCGTATCCCAATATCATACATCTTTGTTTGTAGCGCCACCTTTAGGAATTGACAGTGCCGTGTTCCCCAAAATTCTAACGGGTTTGTGCGTAACCGGACCAATCGAATAGCAATGTTTTTTCCGGGGAAATATTTTGGTGTAACATGAAAACAAGCACGGTTTTGGTTTGTGGTCGTCTAGTTACCGCAGCCACAAAATCATAAAGCTCGCCTATTTCTACAATGTATCTTCTTAAACGGGGATTTTAAACCTAACCACACTGCTACCTTTATGCCTAACCTTAAATTAAGACCAAAAAGCTAATGTTTGTTTTCATGAATTTTTACGATATAGGCAACTTTGACTTTGTGGCTGTGGTAACTAGTGGCCACCCAGTTTTGTCCATGTTGACATGTCTAGCAATTTGTAAGTTTCTTTCAATAATTTGTTATCTTTATTATTAGAAACACAATTTTCGAATGTTTATTTGCGGTTGATCTGTTGATACTGGTACTTCGGAAAGCTAATCTTGTGATGTCAAAACAATTGTAGCTAGCTAGCACTGCAGCTAGACAGAAAGTTAGCTAACTACTGTAGCTCGCTAAGATAGCAGACGTTCACATTTTTTTGCTAACAAATCTGCTACAAAGTATCCTATATCCACATTTTTTTAAGTAACTATTTCGCTAGATACAATGTTGCATTAACATCTTGCCATTTTAATGCAATTTATGCCTATCGTTATTTTACGCCTTGGGATTGCTAACTAAATCGTCTGTTAGCTGTGCCACTTGTCACATGTCACTAGCCAGCAGTTAGCGACCTAATATGTTGCTCCCGTGCTGCACATAATGGTAGTTAACTACATTGTGACAACATTTGTACAATAACTTCAGCTAAGTTTATAGAAAGTAGGTTCAACATATTAGTTTATATAAAGTAGGCTAAACACATTAGTTTGCTCACTATTAGACTACTTGCTAGATGTCAGTTGGTAACTTTCAGCTGTACTGTAAATGCTGTTTTCCCCCAGTATACCCAGTTGTAAAAAGCAAGAAGCGCTTCCTTTGAACAATGAGTGGCTCAAAGCCAGACATTCTGTGGTCTCCCCACCACGCCGACCGCTATGTCATCTGTGACTCAGAGCTTGGACTGTACCGCATCGGACCTGTGGGGAGCGGCGAGACCAAAGCCGGAGCTCTCCCCCTCTCTGAGGAGACCGCTGCTACCCTATTAGCGATCAACTCTGACACCCCCTATATGAAATGTGTGGCCTGGTACCCAAAGCACGAGCCTGAATGTCTGCTAGCAGTTGGACAGGCTAACGGTAGGGTCGTCCTCACTAGCCTAGGCCAGAGCCACAACTCCAAGTGCAAGGAGCTAATGGGGAAAGAGTTTGTGCCCAAGCATGCACGTCAATGCAACACCCTAGCCTGGAACCCTGTAGACAGCAACTGGCTAGCCGCTGGGCTGGACAAGCACAGAGCAGACTTCTCAGTGCTCATATGGGACATTAGCAGTAAGTTCTCCCCAGAGGCTAGTGTAGCCACCGAAAAGATCCGTCTCTCGTCAGGAGACACAGACTCTGGCCTAGTGGTGACCAAACCCCTGTATGAGCTAGGCCAGAACGATGCTTGCCTGTCCCTCTGCTGGCTGCCCCGTGACCAGAAGCTGCTCTTGGCTGGCATGCACCGCAACCTGGCCATCTTCGACCTGCGCAACACCAGCCAGAAAACCTTTGTCAATACCAAGGCCATCCAGGGTGTGACAGTGGACCCCCACTTCCCAGACCGTGTGGCCTCCTTCTTTGAGGGCCAGGTGGCCATCTGGGACCTCCGCAAGTTTGAGAAGCCAGTGCTCACGCTTACCGAGCAGCCCAAGCCGCTCACCAAGGTAACTTACTGGTATGCTTTTTTTGGTCTGTTGTGAAATTCTGTTGTCCCCAGTGTACAATCGACTTGCACATATCAAGAGTCTACTTTTTGTGTGATAGCGTAAATCATAATTGTGCTGTAGCCTACATGTTTTGGATGTAAGGATGTACAACTCACTTTCCTTTCATTCCCAGGTGGCCTGGTGCCCCACACGTATGGGCCTATTGGCCACGCTGACACGCGACAGCAACATCATCCGCCTTTACGACATGCAGCACACGCCCACGCCTATCGGCGACGAGACAGAGCCCACAATCATTGAGCGCAGCGTGCAGCCCAGCAACAGCCTCATTGGCAGCTTCGCCTGGCACCCCACTTCTCAGAACCGCATGGTGGTGGTTTCGGCAGCCAATCGCACCATGACCGACTTCACTGTGTTCGAACGTATCTCTTTAGCCTGGAGCTCCACCACTTCGCTCATGTGGGCCTGCGGCAGACACCTCTATGAGTGTGCTGAGGAGGGGGGCGTGGGAGGGGAGGGTACTGTAGAGAAGGACATAGCCACTAAGATGAGGCAGAGGGCCCAGTCCAGGTACGGTCATGATACGGTCCAGGTGTGGAAGAACCATTTGCTGGCCGGAGGGGATGACCCCCAGCTCAAGTCCCTGTGGTACACTCTGTTCTATATCCTTTATTATAAACTGGGTGATTTCAGCCCTGAATTCTGATTGGCTGAAGGTCCATTGTATATCAGACCGTATACCACGTGTATGACATTTTGTTTTACTGCTCTAATTACATTGGTAACCAGTTTATAATAGCAATAAGGCTCATCTGGTGTTTGTGGAATATGGCCAATATACCACGGCTAAGGGCTGTGTCCAGACGTTGCGTCGTGCGTAAGAACAACCGTTAGCCGTGGTATATTGTCCATATACCACACCTCCTCCGGCCTTATTGCTTAATTACACTCAATCTTAACTGGACCTCGAAGCCAGCTCCACTGTCTTTTTTCATTGTTCCCCACTAATCAAGGACTGATTTAGACCTGGGACACCAGGTGGGTACAATTAATTATCAGGTAGAACAGAAAACCATCAGGCTCCGGACCTTGTAGGGTAAGAGTTGAATACCCCTGGTTTATTACATTACTGGTGCTTACTAATTTCTAAACATATCTAGGTTTGCGTGATGATTCATGTGCTATTTATTAAATTTGTTGTTCTGTTTATTTTTAAGTAGAAACTGTCCTTGTGTGAGAAACATGCCTGGTGTTCTGCTTGCACTGTAGTGATTCTTTGAATTATCATTTGTCTTTGTTCTTACACCTGACATGCTGGATACAATGTACATAGACTAAGTTGCTATATTGTATGTCACTGTTTGCACTGTGGTTCTTATGATGTCTCAGCGTTCCGTTTCCTATGTAAGTATCACTCATGAAGCAGTACACTGAAGACGTGGAGCAGAAACAGCAGGGGAGCAAACAGGCCCTGGTCTATTCAGGCATCAAGAACATAGTCAAGTCCAGCTCAGGTAAGCAACCTAAAGATCTAGATCATCTTTAGGTTTATATCTAGGCTAATTATACAGGCTGAACCCTTGACAGTATTATGTAACACTCTACATAGATACTGTACCGTAAGTTATACAACTCTTTTTCAGTGTTTTCCCTAGATTTTTCTTCAAATTGGAGCAAAAAAGTCCCTGAAGTAACATTTGTATATCTGTTTGTCTCTACTCCACCAGGCACTACAGAGAACCGGCGGTGCTGGAGCGGCTCAGACCGCCAGACGGACGTCCCCAGGTTCCACAGCGAGGAGCGCAGCCTTGCCCTGCGTCTGTGTGGCTGGATCAACCGAGGCCCTGACATCAACGTGGAGCCCTTCCTGCGCTCCCTGGAGGGGGAGGGGGAGTGGGAGCGTGCGGCCGCCGTGGCCCTCTTCAACCTGGACATCCGTAGGGCCATCCAGATCCTCAACAAGGGAGCCTCCGCTGAGAGAGGTATTGGCGTGGAGTCATCTGGGACAGGGCTATGTAATGCATTTTTTAAGATTCTTTAAAGGGCTCAAGAACTTGTTTGCAATATACACTTTATGTATTGTACACAGCATAAAGTATGCTACTAATTACTGCCTGGTCACAGACTGACAAAGGAGATTAATTAGATATTGCGTGTTAACAGTACATGCATTGCCCTCCTGTGCTCTTGCTGCCTGAGGTGTCACTTCCATCACAGCAAAAGTACTATAACATACTGCTAGGATTTCACCACTGTAAACAAACAAAAGCAGTATACAGTCAAAGTATACCCACCAATATTAGATTCGGATTTGGCTATAGTGTACAGTGGAAGCTCATGAACCAAGATAATAAACCAAGCTATCCAAGCAAAATAAACCAATCTTCCCCACCCTTCCTTCCTTGCAGGGGACCTGAACCTAAACGTGGTTGCTATGGCGTTGTCAGGTTACACGGACGAGAAGAGTTCCCTGTGGAGGGAGATGTGCAGCTCTCTAAGGCTGCAACTCAAGAACCCCTACCTGTGTGTCATGTTTGCCTTCCTCACCAGTGAGACTGGCACATACGACGGAGTACTGGTACGCAGGGAAGGGGGTAAACCATTGCTATAAACTGGGTTGCCAGATTTTTATATGCATTATCCAACCCTTTATAACATTCATTATCATGTTAGGCTGAAGTACAAAGGGCTATAGTACCTGAATTGTCAAACGGGGCTAGGGACCACGAGGGGGCCTAAATATCAGCAGCAGCATGAAGAGGGCAGTGTTTGACATAGTAGTTTGAAGATTCCAACGTTTAAAAAAAGTACAACTTAGCCATTGAATCCCTGTTGTGTTTCCCTCCTTAGTATGAGAGTAGTGTGGCCGTAACGGACCGAGTGGCCTTCGCATGCATGTTCCTAAACGACACACAGGTAAGACCTCCTCCAGCAAACGCGCGACAACATACACTAAATAGATTCACTGATTACCCCGTTTCTATCTATTGAAAGGACTGTTTCATTTTCTCTGTGTGTTGTTATGTAGCTGCCTCGCTACATGGAGAAGTTGACCAGTGAGATGAAGGAGGTGGGGAACCTGGAGGGGATCCTGCTGACGGGGCTGACCAAAGACGGAGTGGACCTGATGGAGAGCTACGTGGACCGTACCGGAGACGTCCAGACCGCCAGCTTCTGCATGCTCAAGGTATGGTCAGAGCAGGGGCTGAATAGTCTTGCACAGCTCGACATCACATCGACCTTGTGGTTCATACTACGATCACCTGTCCCATGTTGGCTCGAATTAGATAAGTTTTGCTCAAGATCGATTGTTGGATCTTTTATCCAAGGTTTTTCCCCACATTCAGGCTTATAGATTTGTTGAATCTTTAAGATTTGCTGGAGTTCAAATGCTTAATGATAAAACAAAAAACAACTGTAAAAGTGACAATACAAATATCATAGAAGCTATGCTGATGATGTGAGACTGACACAGTAACAGGAGCCCACTTCCATTCTGTTTCAAACTCAAATACCTTTGTCACTATAAGGGGAGATTCATGGCCTAGTGTCCTTCCCTCCCAGGGTTCCCCAGGGGAGGTGGTGAAGGACCCGCGTGTCCAGTGCTGGATCGAAAACTACCGTAACCTGCTGGACGCATGGAGGTTCTGGCACAAACGGGCTGAGTTTGACATCCACAGGAGCAAGCTGGACCCCAGCTCCAAACCACTGGCACAGGCAAGGGAAAGGGAACACTGCACTAAGAGATGGACTGTTGTTCATAGTTATTAATGTCTCTGTCTTTTGGTTTATCTGTTCATAAATCTTCACATGGAGGATGTGACTGAGTGACAAACTTGCTTTCAGGTTTTACATAAACTTAAAACACAATAATTAATATGATTATCCTGATTAATATGATTATCCTGATTAATAAGTGATGCTAGTTGTTTATTTGTTATTGGTCAGCTAGATAATGATGCACTGTATTGGACGAGTACATTAATCAATAGCTTCATAAGTTTAACAATGATCTCGATGCTATAACCTATTCATGTTGGCTTCTGCTAGCTCTAATTTAACCTGCCTGTCCTTATCACACTTGACCTTTGTTGTTGCCTGCTGCAGGTGTTTGTGAGTTGTAACTTCTGTGGGAAGTCCATATCGTACAGCTGCTCGTCCATGCCCCACCAGGGCCGCGGCTTCAGCCAGTACGGGGTCAGCGGCTCGCCCACCAAGTCAAAGGTCACCAGCTGCCCCGGCTGCAGGAAGCCCCTCCCCCGTTGTGCGCTCTGCCTCATGAACATGGGCACGCCTGTGTCCAACTGCCCAGGTACTGGACATGGTATACTCCACAGATAGGCTCTGGGTGGAAGTTGCCTGTAGCCACAGATCTAGGATCTGTTTACCTTCCCCTAATCCTAACCATAAACAATATGGGGAAAGAATGAAAAACTGGTCATGGATCAGTGTCAAAGTTCAACTTTACCCTACTGTCACAGTTCTGCAGCCAGTCTAACTTCCTCATTACACACCCTATTATGCAAATAGGAATGCAAGTGCATACACACACTTCAGGGTAATTGAGCGAGAGAAATGCATACATGCAGTATATTAGCTAGTGATACAATGTTGTTGTATCACTAACTAATACAAATCACACAGAAAATAAATAAAGCAGATCATTAATGTGATAATGATTGTAGATATTGATCTCTATTTAGTTGGCTTATAAAACATCAACTAGATTATTAATAGTAATTTAGTTAACCTGTATAGCTCTTTTCATTACAGAAAATAATCTATTTCGATTAGATGTGTGTAGTCATACCGCTGTTGTTTTTTCCAGGCACGGGGAAGTCAGACGATAAGGTGGATCTGACCAGGGAGAACAAACTGGCCCAGTTCAACAACTGGTTCACCTGGTGCCACAACTGCCGCCATGGCGGCCATGCAGGTCACATACTCAGCTGGTTTAGGTAAGAACATTACTGGAACGTTCAGATAACATTTTCTTTATCAGAGTAGTTTTGTCAACAGAATGCATCGTAGGTCTTGTACGATATCCTGGCAGTGTGGTGCTTTGACCTCTCCTCAGTGTGAGAAAGACAAAGGAGCTGATCGTGGACTACAGGAAAAGGCGGACCGAACAGGCCCCTATTAACATCGACGGGGCTGTAGTGGAGTGGGGCGTGAGGTTCAAGTTCCTTGGTGTCCACATCACCAACAAACTATCATGGTCCAAACACACCAAGACAGTTCTGAAGAGGGTATGACAATACCTTTTCACCCCAGGAGACTGAAAAGATTTGGCATGGGTCCCCAGATCCTCAAAGTTTTACAGCTGCACCATCGAGAGCATCCTGACCAGTTGCATCACTGCTTGGTATGGCAACTGCTCGGCATCTGACTAAGGCACTACAGAGGGTAGTGTGTACAGCCCAGTACATGTTCTCTCTGCTACCGCACGGCAAGCGGTACAGGAGCGCAAAGTCTCGGTCCAAAAGGCTCCTTAACAGCTTCTAACCCCAAGCCATCAGACTGCTGAACAATTAATCAAATGGCCACCTGGACTATTTACATTTACCCAACCTTTGTTTTTACACTGCTGCTACTCGCTGTTTATTATCTATGCATAGTCACTTTACCCCTGTCTACATATACAAATGACCTCGACTAACCTGACTAACATTGGAGCTCCCCAGGGGTGGGTGCTCAGTCCTCTCCTGTACTCCCTGTTCACCCACGACTGCATGGCCAGGCACGACTCCAACACCATCATTAAGTTTGCTGACGACACAACAGTAGTAGACCTGATCATCGACAACGACGAGACAGCCTATAGGGAGGAGGTCAGAGACCTGGCCAGGTGGTGCCAGAATAACAACCTATCCCTCAACGTAACCAAGACTAAGGAGATGATTGTGGACTACATGAAAAGGAGCACAGAGCACGTCCCCATTCTCATCGACGGGGCTGTAGTGGGGCAGGTTGAGCACTTCTAATTCCATGGTGTCCACATCAACAACAAACTAGATTGGTCCAAACACAGCAAGACAGTCGTGAAGAGGGCACGACAAAGCCTATTCCCCCTCAGGAAACTAAAAGGACTTGGCATGGGTCCTGAGATCCTCAAAAGGTTCTACAGCTGCAACATCGAGAGCATCCTGACCAGTTGCATCACTGCCTGTTACGGCAATTGCTCTGCCTCTGACCGCAAGGCACTTCAGAGGGTAGTGTGTATGGCCCAGTACATCACTGGGGCAAAGCTGCCTGCCATCCAGGACCTCTACACCAACCGGTGTCAGAGGAAGGTCCTAAAAATGGTCAAAGACCCCCAGGAACCCCAGTCGTAGACTGTTCTCTCTACTACCGCATGGCAAGCGGTACCGGAGTGCCATGTCTAGGACAAAAAGGCTTCTCAACAGTTTTTACCCCCAAGCCATAAGACTCCTGAACAGGTAACCAAATGGTTACGCGGACTATTTGCATTGTGTGCCCGCAACCCCCCCCCAACCCTTAATTTACGTTGGTGCTACTTTCTGTTTATCTTATATGCATAGTCACTTTAACTATACATTCATGTACATGCTACCTAAATGGCCTGACCAACCAGTGCTCCCGCACATTGGCTAACTGGGCTATCTGCATTGTCTCCCCAACCACTCTTTTTACGCTTCTGCTACTCTCTGTTCATCATATATGCATAGTCACTTTAACGATACCGACATGTAAATACTACCTCAATAAGCCTGACTAACAGGTGTCTGTATATAGCCTTGCTACTCTTTTTTTTAAATGTCTTTTTACTGTTGTTTTATTTCTTTACTTACCTACACACACACACACACACACACCTTTTTTTCCCGCACCATTGGTTAGAGCCTGTAAGTAAGCATTTCACTGTAAGGTTTACACCTGTTGTATTCGGTGCATGTGACAAATAAACTTTGATTTGATTTGGTTAAGGGCTTGTAACTAAGCATTTGATGGTAAGGTCTACACCGGGGCATGTGACAAATAACATTAGATTAGATTTGGTAGCATTGTGAGAAGTCACATTTTCGGTGGTTTGTGCATTTTAATGGTTTTTATTGATTGACCTTTGGTTGTCCTCTCTGTTCCCCATAGGGACCATACAGAGTGTCCAGTGTCGACCTGCACCTGTAAGTGCATGCAGCTGGACACCACAGGAAACCTGGTGCCTTCAGACAGCCACTAGAGGGGCTTCTGGTAGGGTCCATAGCCTAACCACCAGCCTAAAGCCTGCCTGTGCACGCTGACTTCACTACGGCACCCACCATCCGACACATCCCAGACTAAGCCAGGTTGCTGGGTACTGTTCTGGACAGGCCGCTTGAATAGTGTTAACACTGGGTGATAGCTTGGGTTGAATAAAAACTTCACTTCTTTTCATAATCATATTGTAAAAGAGGCTAGATGTGTTACTGATGAATCAATGAATGTCTTGAAGGATTGTGGTTTGATGCTTGCTAATGATATTAAGGAGATCCTTAAAGGGATATATTATAAAAGTTGTTATAAACGGCCTCCTTTAACCAAACCTGAATCAGGATGATCCTTTAATTCCTAACAGTAAAGAATGTGATTGTGTGCCAATATATTGTAGCTATGTTTTAAGACTTACATTTTTTCAAGCTTTCTTTCTGGGTCACAATCAGACTGAGATATCTCGAAAAACATTGACAAAGTGATGAAATAAGGAAGTTAGTTACCCCAGGCAACAAACAGAAAGAGAACAAATTGACAAAGCTTTCTCTTCTGGTTACCCTGGCCTGTGCCACTTCATCTCACATTGTATGTCAGGGTTTACAGTGCAGGGGCAGGGTGGGGGAAAGTTGTCTGTGTATTCACCTCCCCACTCCAGGCCTGTGTCTTGTGAAAAGAGGCAGAGAAAAAAACAGCAGCTGCTCGGCACTCCGACAAGACCCTCCAGATTGTTCTCTTCATAAAGAACTTCAGCTGCTGGAACACCACTGAACACCATTGACTCAAAGAGGGCGAGAGCAGGAGCGCGAGAAGGCCCTCGGTTCTCTCTCCCCGGGACAAAATCGCGCACAAAATATGCACACACACATCAATCCGGGATGGGTGTCCAGACGTACTCCACAGGGACGGCGATGTGTAAGATGCATTGTCAATGTGTTTTTCTTTCTCTGCCGCCCCCCAATGGACTCTACTGCTTCGACTCGGGGAACCATTGTAAACGTGAGGGGCCTGCACCCGAGCTGGCTAATTAACTTAGTCATGGAGTAGGGAGGGGGCATGCGAGCTACTGTATTCTGTTTTTCACCACTCTCTCAGCGTCGGATATTTTCTGGCGTACCCTTTTGTGAACCATAATGGAGTGGGGTTCGCACATTTGGTAGGCGTGTACCGTTCTGAATAAAAAGTTACTTGAACTTACGTCTCCAAAAGAGTTTTTGCATTTGCCTTTTGAAAACGGAATCATAGTAACGAATTGCTTCAATCTTTGGTGAAAATGTATGCCCTTTTAATGATAACTTTAGGCCTAAATCTTTGGTGTTCTCGATCATGTATGATGCAACCGTTACCGTTTTACCTCATTTACATTTGTAAAGCAGATAAATACACTGACTATCCAGTAATTATATAGGGGGTATACTTAAAATTGCCTGGTTAAATAAATATATACGTATATACATATAGCTTAGTCCTGGGACTATGCAAATTTGGTTTAAAAACTGTGAGGATCATATTTCATCAAATCGTGTCTGTCCTAGAATCAGGTTTGTTCAACATTTCGTCCATATGAATTAATGTCATTACATCACACATTATGTATTTAATTGTACAGGTAATTACACAAATATTGTAAAGTACATTTTTTATAACGAAGGTTTTGAGAAAGAAATTGGTCCAATCCTTATAATACATCGATGACGTTATTGGCTGAAAGTACAGTCGATAGACAACATTGGACCAATGAGTAATGTTACTGTATAATTTAGCTGTCCAACCACATGATCAGAATTAAAGATTGCAGCCCGCCCAGGTTTATCAGCCAGTAGTCTTGCGGATACAACTGTCATTTACAGTGGATATGGGGACGGTAGATAATCGCCAAATATTAGGAGATATGTTTAGCTAACTACAAATTAAGTTTTTCAAACAACATATATTTAAAGTTCTCGACAATCATGCCCAAAGAATACTTGTTTTAGTGTTCTTCAGGTAAGTTATTGCAGTAGAATTCGCCTTTTCAAGATGCAAGATAACTGCGAGATTGCTGCAAAATGAGCTCGAGCAGCATACGAGCTAAAATTAAAGGAAGTTAATCCTGTGTTTTCCAGAAGCGGATATCTTGGCGATTTTTTTCCTGAAAGTGATACGAAGCAGCAGAATGTCAGTTCCCAACAACTCGCTTCAACAACAGTCCACAGTCAGACGTAGCAATGCAGGGTCCCCCAGTTTTTCCAACAGCTGCCGTTTGCACCCCATCCGTGCTACGGTGCCCTACCAGCTCATACGCGGGGGCCAGAGCAGCCCGACACGCTCTCTGCCTCTCTCTGTTGGAGGCAACAATGGACAGACAAATAGCCGCGGGTCATCTCCCGGGTCATCTCCCCCAAGCGCGAATCTGAGTCTTGGAGTAAATTGCACTGGCGCCACGAGACAGAGACTGTCTCCTGAAAATAGGGTCTCGCACTCACCTGACCGGGGTCCAAACTCACCCGTTTGTAGAGGTAAACTATTGTTATATTATCCACTTACCACATGCTACAATATCGATGTATTCAGGACAAATGCACCATTTTGCTTGCTCTTGGTGATGGTCAAGAGATTGTAGGCCTTTTGTATTCTTGTAATACAGTCTTTGCTATGCATTTTATAGCCTAATTCATTGTTACAATATTGATGGATTAGTGAGACTGACTGGGCCCTATTCAGTCACCTTGACAGGAATAGGGCCCTGGGTTTCTAAGGTAAGTCAAACACATGATCTGTCTTGTGCTGATTAAGGAAGCATATTATGTTTTGATTGAATATATGGCCCCAGAGTTAGACAAAAGAGGAAGTAGGCCCATACTAAGGCCTACTACTACAGTACATCACATCGCTAATAATGAAGCTTATCGTGTCCTCTCTTATACACTCCTGCTGCTTATGAACTATTGACAGAAAAAGGGAGGAGATAATTGGCAGCAAGACATGTTTAACGGTTACAAGGGGGCCGTAGACCGTGAGAATTATTGTTGGACAAACAGGCGTATGACCTACTCCCTTTCAACTGTACGGTATTGTACACATCGGGAACATATTGTGAGCCCTATGTTATGGAGAATGGAAGTGAGCGGTGTGACATTTCATGTCTCTATTGGTTCAGCCTGAGCAGTTGTTCCTTTCAGGTGATAAGGAGATAGAGGGTGGACTGAATGGGGAGATGGGAGACTAGAACACTCTATATCCTGTTTCTGAGACAGGCTCTCCTGTCAAATATTGATGTTTCCACTGGTATTGAGACTGATTATATTTATCTTCCCCAACAAAAAAACTTCTGGAATAGGTGTATTTCACAGCAGTAAAATGCAAGACACACAAAGCATCCAGTTAATGTCTGCTTGCCTTTGTGAAGGTAAAATCTCTGAATACAGTTAGCTTTTTCTGTCACAGCTTGGAGACTGTGTCGAACCTGCTGTGTAACTCCAAATCTGCATCCAACAAGTTTTGTTTTACTACATTGACCTTCTGCACTTTACGAGGGCAGATCATGAATCACCATGGTTTAACCAGTGACAGCCATGACGTTCCAGCTGTCTTGACGCCCTCCTACATCAGTGGAGTATAATGGCGTCCGCCTTACCTTTCCCCAAGATGGCAGCCTCCTTGTCTTTGAGCTGCATTACGTTTATTGTAGGGTTGCTAACTCAATGTTCGGGAAAATGACATGACATGCCTTGCATTCCCTGGTCCTCAGAATGAGATGACCTTCAACCCTGAGCAGTGTCCAGTCACATACGTCGTGATGGAGACCCGCTGTTGGATGGCAGTGACCTCTCAGTCGAAACAAGGCTAGTTTGTTTCATGTGATGTCATCTGCTAGCTAGGGGTAGGAGGTGCATTGCAACAAGTGGAATTGGGATACCACTGGGAAGTGCACAGGGATGGAAATGTGTAGATGTATTGTTAGTCTTTCATTGTCAAACGGAAATATGGAGCTATTTTTATTTGACCGTTTCCTCAGAATTGCAGGCTATTTGCAGCAAACACACTGAAGGGAATTTGTGGTTTTATCTTTCGAGGCATTTGACAAATTAAGGTTAAACATTAAAGTTGACAATACATTTTTAATTTTTTTTTAACCTTTATTTAACCAGGCAAGTCAGTTAAGAACACATTCTTATTTTCAATGACGGCCTGGGAACAGTGGGTTAACTGCCTGTTCAGGGGCAGAACGACAGATTTGTACCATGTCAGCTCGGGGGTTTGAACTCTCAACCTTCCGGTTACTAGTCCAACGCTCTAACCACTAGGCTACCCTGCCACCCTTGTGTCCTTGTCAGCCATGCAGCTTTGTGATTGGAACATTGGAGAAGTTAACTAGTGGACATCTTCCTTTCAGTCAGTCAGCGTGTTCATTCGCATCACCCATCTCATCTGAGCTCGGTGGTGGGGAAAGGGTAGCAAGGACAACGGGTCAGGGTGAAGGCAATGGAAAAGGGTGACATTCCACCACATGATCTTTAGGTTCACACTATGACATCACCCCCACACCAGGCCTTCCCAATAGTCTCAACAAAGAAACTCCCCCTCCCTGTTAAAGTGCCAGCTGTGCTGAAATGGCCTGCCTCATTGTCGCACGTCCCCAAACTGCAGAGTAAGAGTAAATTGGAAAACAAGCTTGTTGTTAAACAAGAACCCAGCTCAAAATCTGTCAACTTTGGTAGAAAGTGCACTATCTTTGAAAAGGTTGATTAGAAAATTGTGAAAGGGACCGTATGCATACTAAAAGCCAGGAAATGATCTGACTTTATTTTGCTCTTGAGAGCCTAAATTTAGCAAAGTGTAGAGACAGTGGAAAATCACTCGGGCTAAATTTTCATGCTGTGTTTGGAGAACTTTGGCTACAACAATATTGATGGAAATCCACTCCCTTTTACTCAGATAGTTTACCCTAAGTCATTGGGTTTACTTACTTAGCCAACATATTTTGGTTGATATGCTCAGACTTGGCTGATCATCTAGGCCCTAGAGCCCAGGAGGTGTGCAGTGGTATCGAAAAGGAACACTGCATATGCACTTAAACAAGGAACAGATTGAATGAGGAATGTGTACCCTGGTCACCTCCTTCACCCCCCCAGAAGCTCTTTGATATGGAAAGCCAGGAGCCCTCTGACTTTCAACAATCACAAAGCATAATACTGCTTACTAGCTGATGATTTCACCCATTTCCTCCTTCATGTCTCCCTGCTTTAGAAAAACAGCACATTTCTGTGTTAGGGTTACTGCAGGAGGAATGTTGAGTGAATACAGGCCATATTGCTGTTAATTGTGGTGTGGTTGTTAATGAGTTCTTATGTGGATGGTGTGTGTTTAACTACTTTGCCTGAGAGAAGGCAGCTCCCATAACATCATACCTAGCTTCAACACATCCAGATTCGTTAGGTCTAGTATATATCACTGTAGTGCACTAATAGTCTAAGGTTAGCAACAGAGACGTTTTATTGAAACAACAAGATGTTTCGGGCCAATTGTTCAGTATGACAGTGTGGGTGTTCCTATACTGACCCTGGCTCTCCCCTCGCTCCTGTAGGAGAGAGGTCCAAACTGCAGGTGCGTAGCTCCAGTGCTATCCGTCGGACATCTTCCCTGGATGCCATTATGGGCCCGTACCTCACAGGCCAGTGGCCTCGGGACTCCCACGGACCCTACCCTTCCTGCATGAAAGACAAAGCCACACAGGTAACTGTAGGCCAAAGGACCCATAAAAGCAAATGATGCACATAATAATTTATTTAAAAACATATGTTTTCTAAATGAAGTTTCTCTTGAAAAACACGTACTGGGTGTATTTTAACAAAAAAAAATCCTGGGTAGCAGCCCACACATCAGCACTCACTAATCTGGTCAAAGTGATTGACCGTTCCATGCAGTTTGAGAATGGGCAGATTTTTGTGGTTATGAACCCATATTGAATATGTATGATGATGGCAGGGCCATTGACCATGGGCGCGCTGTCCATCCTAATAGAATCCTTTCATGTGGCTGAATGAGCGCCGCCCAGCCTCATTTACATGGCTTCTTCCCTTTAACCCTTCATTCACCTTGGGGCTCTTTGTTTAGTCTTTGGAGGTGGTGAGTGGGCCTCCAGGTTCAAGTAGCTACATATAGAATCAACATTCTCCTAATGATGGTGTGGACTGCTTCACTTAAACCACTTCGATTAGGAAAAGCACAAACTCCCCAAGTACAGTCACAGACTAGCTACTTCCTGTTAACAAGATTTCTCCCATTACCCCAAATCGCCTGTAACACTGCAACAGCAAAAAACCTGGGACAGAAAGTCTTTGTTGTAGCACACAATCTAGAGACGGGCTCTTTTCAGAGCTGGAATGTAGCTGTCTGTGGAGGTGAAGTTGTTTGCACCTGTCCCTCAGGCGATGGTTGGGGCGAGGAGAGGAATCCCACTGCTTACCACCTGGCCCTTGTGGCTGGCCCTTCTGCCTTTGTGTGGGAGTGAGGAGCGGAGGGCTATACATATGCTAATCACTGTTCCGGGATAGATCTGTCTGCCCCAGGCCCTGTGGTTACAGAACACAGAGAATGTCTGTATGAAGATTAAACAGACACACACACAGGCATACCCACAAGCACACACAGACAGACAGAATGCATTGATTTGGTCTGGTCTGTGTGTGTGTGCACTAAAGACTGTCTTAATCTTTTTTAGAATTGTTTTACACGGGCAGGATGTGGACAGTCTATTATCGATGACTATCAACTCGGCATGTTTTACTTATGAGTCGTTTAAAGTCAGCAGTTGTGCACTACTGCTCTTTCCTTGTTCTTCAAGAAGCTTGAATCCATAATGAGCGTTTAGTCAAAGATATCTATCCTCGAAAAAATGTTCCTCATGTTTTAGACGTGCATGATATCTGTAGATGAGAAGACCTACAAGGTCACAGAACCAGAACGTAATGCCCCCATCAACTCAAATCAGACCAAATGATAGCAGTGACATTCTATACTCTTACCTCAGTATGTAAACTAAACAAACTAACTTCAATTCCATTGTAAATCCATTGACGTTCAATATCCCTGCTGGGAAATCAAATAGGATTTTAAGTGGGGTGAGAGTCATTTAACATGAGCTGTAGACTATGTGAAAGTAAAGTACCCTACCCTTATCTCACTTTAGCATTCTGGCACGACACCTGGCAAACAACCCCACAAAACACACAAGGCAGGACGGGAAGTGCAAAAACTAAGTCGATAAAACACACAAGGCAGGCCGGGAAGTGCTTAAACTAAGTCGATAAAACACACAAGGCAGGCCGGGAAGTGCAAACACTAAGTCGATAAAACACACAAGGCAGGCCGGGAAGTGCAAAAACTAAGTCGATAAAACACACAAGGCTGGCCGGGAAGTGCAAAAACTAAGTCGATAAAACACACAAGGCAGGCCGGGAAGTGCAAAAACTAAGTCGATAAAACACACAAGGCAGGCCGGGAAGTGCAAAAACTAAGTCGATAAAACACACAAGGCAGGCCGGGAAGTGCAAAAACTAAGTCGATAAAACACACAAGGCAGGCCGGGAAGTGCAAAAACTAAGTCGATAAAACACACAAGGCAGGCCGGGAAGTGCAAAAACTAAGTCGATAAAACACACAAGGCAGGCCGGGAAGTGCAAAAACTAAGTCGATAAAACACACAAGGCAGGCCGGGAAGTGCAAAAACTTAAGTCGATAAAAGAGGCTTGAGGGAAACAAAGCTGGGCGCTCTGTGAACAGACACTTCATTTGTTACAAAAAATAAACATTTAAATTGTTATTACAATGAGGATGGAGATAAGTAGCCTATGGTGTAAGCATTGCTATGTTCTTGTACCCTTCAAACTATTTGCTGAAGGGTTTAGTAGTACTGGAGAACTAGGCTACAAGTTAATAATACCAATATTACTTAACATCTCAATATACGTTTTTGCAAAGTTTGCACTTAGCATTGGAAACTTTCACTATTCATTCAGCCCTCAATGTTTGGCTCTAGTATCAAACACCACAGCAATACCATAGCCATGTTCAAAATGTTACTCTAAACGCTAGCACATCTGCTATCCAGCATAGTGGCCTCTTTATTGGCGCACAAGCACCCGTTTAAACTGGTTGTCCTTTCTGAAGAGCAATGTGCCAGTAGCCATAATGCATCACTAGTTCATATTGCATATCATAGAGTGGGTCTTTTGTGTAACGTTGTGCGTTATAGAGGATGTTTTGTTTTTCGACAAGGGTCAAACGTAAGGCAGTACGAGGACACTGACATTTGAGATGCTTCACTCTACTGTACTGACCACGACTCCTTGGAGGACCAATGTCACTGTTGATATGCATAATGGAGGGGAAGTGCATCATGGTTGCAAACATGCTTTTGAAACATCCTGTTTCTTTTTTTGCATGTATTTTACATAAGTTAACCGCTTCGTTATTTATGTAAAGGTTGCATTCTTGTAGACACTAGAGCACTTTTCTCTATCTGCTGTAGTGGAGAAAGAGCAGCCATTTCCCACAGACTTACCAGCTAGTAGTTAGTATGTAGTTTGTCAGTCACCAACCACAAAGTAGCCTTTGGCAATCTGTCCTAATGTGGATTGTCAGTAAAACTGTGAGGATACAACTTTAAGTAGTAGCTATCACACATATTATTACTCTTTTGTGCCTGCATCCATCTTTATCCCGCAAAGACCATTTTTGACTCGTTTGATTGATTACAGATGTGTGCATCTCTGGCGAAGGCACAGGGGTGATGATTGATTTCTCCCACCTCTCTCTCGTCTGTTCATCACAGTGAATTCCGGAGTCTTGTCTCTCAGCCCTGAATTCCATACAAATGATGGGGAATGATGTGGGTCTATTTGTTTATCCACTGCTTAGAGTATGCATATTTAAATGTGTGTGCGCGTGTGTGTGTTTCAGACTCCTGGTCTGTGGATAGAGGAGGGAGGAGGGGAGCAGGGAAGCCCACACCAGCGGTCAGCCTCCTGGGGTAGTGCAGACCATCTGAAAGAGGTAGGTGCCACACTCAACCTTCCTAGCATATATAGCCTAGCCTACACACTCTCTGCATGACCTATGTCCCTAGCCAAAACAACTGTAAGGAGCGCTATCCTATTATTTGTAATTCAATACTGTAACCGATGTCAACACCATAACTCTCTGAGGAGTTTGTTAGACCAAAATAACTGGTCTGTCACAAACCAACCAGCGAGAGTTATATTGTTGACATTATTGGATCTGCGCTGCATGTGCATAATCAAATGTTGTTGTCAGGGCTTTGAGGTTCAGCCATTACTTGAGATGTGTTTTATTTGTCAGGATATGAGGTTCAGTTAAATATTATTCTCCTGAAGGTCGGTTTCCGTGCGCGTAGCCTGGCTGAGTTAGTGGCTAGTTGGAGACCACATTGAGCTATTAGTTCTCTAGCTTTTCCAGACCACAGTCTTTATTTAACCTTCCTTTCCCTCTGTAGTCTAGTCCGTCACATCTCGTTGGGCCTGGTTGTTTTGAGAGGGGGAGCAGGCACCGAACTTGTCTGCAGGGTGTAACAACCATATCATTTCTCTCTCAGCTTGGCCCTGTTGATACTCTAGTGACAAGGATGAGCCTTATCTGTCTCCATAAAGGCCTAGTCCTCCTGCAAACAACACATAAGTGTGTTAGTCTGCTGGCTTTTGCTCAAGAGCAATACAGCAAAAACAATGGTTTAGAGGCTTTTGAAATGGGCTGACTTACATAAGATAGGCTTGTTGTTAGATGAGCGATAAACACTAAATGGATACAATGTTCTCTCACTATGTTGAGATGTTTCTTTTTGTTCTTGACATGATTATGATGATATGCTACTGTACTGTATGTACATGTGGTAACATATAGTACAAGTTTATCCAAGTCGCCTGTTGTAGCATATCAAAGTAGCAATATGTACATTTGGATTTGACATGTAGTCTTACATACATATTTTAGCTGACCCAGTCATGTATAGCCAAAGGATAAATCTTCCCACCCAACGGTGAGTGGTACAATACAGTAGAGATGGGGGATTCAATACAGGAAGAAGGGGTGTTAAAGTCTTACCCTACAAGGTCTGGATTTTTCTGTTCTACCTGATAATGAATTGCACCCATCTAATGTGACAGGTCTAAATAAATCCCTGATTAGAGGGGTGGGGGGAGGGGGGGGGGACGACGACATAGTGGAGCTGTTTTCCAAGTGTTTCAAGGCAGTAGAGTATTTCAATATTGTTTTTGTTGATTTTATATCGATACCGTTGACTCGGAAGTATTGATTTAAAAAAAATCCAAAATACAAGATAGCGTTAGCTAGCGCTAGTCAGGTGTTCCTGCGCCAAAACTCTGGTATTTATCATCCTATAGCTAGTTCTTCATCTTTTTATTTATTTTTAATGGTGAGTCAACATGTTTTGAGCACTTTTACCTCCAAAACTCATTTTGTCATGGTTTTCTCTTATCTGTCTGCAGCAGACATATAGTGAGCAATATGTTTGGAATATGTAAAAAGTAATTCAGCGCAATAAAATTGCAGTATCCAATCGTAATACATATAGAGTCATGATACATATAGAATCGCAATACATATCGTATCGCTCACCTAAGTATCGTGATAATATCATATTGTGAGGTGCAGCCCTTTAATACACTGAGCTTTACACTGCCTTGGTCGTTCTCATCTTCAGAAACCTGATATGGATTGCCTTGGCACTATTGCCTCCTATTATGTTGTAACGGCATTCATTAGAAGAAGGTGGGGACCAAGGTGCAGAGTGGTACGTGTTCATATTGTTTAATAGTAATAGAACACTGAAAATACAAACAAAAAAAAGTGAACGAAACCGAAACACTTGTCTGGTGCAGATACAAACACTCAACAGAAAACAACTACCCACAAACACCAGGTGGGAAAAGGCTACCTAAGTATGGTTCTCAATCAGAGACAACGATAGACATCTGCCTCTGATTGGGAACCATACCAGGCTAAACACATAGAACAACAACAACAGAATGCCCACCCCAACTCACGCCCCGACCAAACCAAAATAGAGACATTATAGAAGGAACTAAGGCCATGGCGTGGCATATGTACTCTCAAAGCAAGTCAATCCAGACGAACCACACTGTACCCTTCTATAATAACCACTGGGAATGACATGGTACTGTTAAAAAATAACCTATATGGGTGACATGGTGCTGTTATAAAATAACCTATATGGGTGACATGGTGCTGTTATAAAATAACCTATATGGGTGACATGGTGCTGTTATAAAATAACCTATATGGGTGACATGGTGCTGTTATAAAATAACCTATATGGGTGACATGGTGCTGTTATAAAATAACCTATATGGGTGACATGGTGCTGTTGTAAAATAACCTATATGGGTGACATGGTGCTGTTGTAAAATAACCTTTGTATGATGACATGGTACTGTACTATAATAACCTGTATGGATGACATGGTACTGTACTATAATAACCTCTATGGATGACATGGTACTGTACTATAATAACCTGTATGATGACATGGTACTGTACTATAATAACCTGTATGGATGACATGGTACTGTACTATAATAACCTCTATGGATGACATGGTACTGTACTATAATAAACTGTATGGATGACATGGTACTGTACTATAATAACCTGTATGGATGACATGGTACTGTACTATAATAACCTCTATGGATGACATGGTACTGTACTATAATAACCTCTATGGATGACATGGTACTGTACTATAATAACCTCTATGGATGACATGGTACTGTACTATAATAACCTGTATGGATGACATGGTACTGTACTATAATAACCTCTATGGATGACATGGTACTGTACTATAATAACCTGTATGGATGACATGGTACTGTACTATAATAACCTGTATGGATGACGTGGTACTGTACTATAATAACCTGTATGGATGACATGGTACTGTAACCTCTGATGACATGGCACTGTGCTATAATAACCTATATGGATGACATGGTACTGTACTATAATAACCTATATGGATGACTTGCAGGGAAGTGCATCCTATAGAGTAGACATACTCTTTCTGTGTACTGTATATCCAGGATTATAAGATCAGCATTAAAAGACCTCGCCTTAGTCTGCGTTCTACAACTGATTATGTTATGATTATATAACCAGTACAGAAACATAATAAACCTTTGACTTCACTTATGTTTGATCGTAGCTATATCCATAAAAGCCCTCTCTACATATTTTTTTAAAAATTCATTCTGAATCTGTGGACAAATCACTCTGAATGCTGAAGAAATGCTGTTCTGAGGAAAACAACAAAAAACAATGGAAATCCGAGGAAGCTTATGGTCTAATGGTCTAATGTTGTTATCGTAGAATGTATGCACACATGACTGTAAGTCGCTTTGGATAAAAGCGTCTGCTAAATGGCATATATTATTATATTATTATATTATTATTATATTAAGCTCAGTGCCACTCCACTGTGCATTGTGGCACAACTTCCACATCGTGCATTATTTTCCATTGAAAGCATTGCTCCTCGTTGATTATCCCTTATGTATTTAGAAAAGGTACAAAGCAATACATATTTTATTTTATTGAAGTGTATTTGTGCTTTAGCCAACTCATCTCTGCCATGTATGGCATGAAACAATAGAAGTGTTGGCTACACAGCACATGCAGTATGTGACCACCAGGCTACCTTGAATGTCCATTGAGAACCATTCATTTTCTCTGAGGTAAACCCCCTGTCTTTCTCCAGCAGATTGCTAAACTCAGGCTGCAGCTCCAGCGCAGTAAACAGGTCAGCCGCCAGAGCAAAGACAGAGATCAGCAGCTGGGACTACACACCAGCTCGACAGGCCATCCCCAGGTGAGTTACACCCTACTGCTGCCTCCCTGGGTCTGCCATCAAGATCACAGGTCATGATAGCATGGAACTAGTATGGTGTCTGCACCAATGCTATATTCACAGTGGGAGTGTCACTGTACCATGTACAACCTTAAATAAATGCAGTACTTATTAAGGATAATACTTGATTGTAAATGTATAGACTAGGGTTTTGGTAGCCTGGGTGCCAGGCTATTTCGGCTTCAGGCAACATGTCCTTCCAAAACAACAGCGTGGCTTTCCTGTAGTGCAGAATTGTTCAGGCATGATTCCTGTCATACGAATGTTTTTATATATATATATATATATATAATTTAAAGAGCTTTAAAGAGCTGTAGTTCACTAGTCCCTAGTCCCTATTCTGACCAGAGGAGGAGACGTGTCTGGGCATGCCCAGTTCCCAGTACTCTCTGTGTTTGTGGTTCATTCATTAACGGATCCTGAGCAACTGTAAACAAAGCACTGGGGAAAATAACATAAACTAACTTTGGCATGGTATGACTTTCACCTGTGGTAGATCAGCCTGTATTATTTTTGTCCTCACTTTAATGTAATTTAACTTCAAATTTACCCTCGCATAAATCACATTCCATAGCGATATCATACACTGAAATACTGGGGAGAGCATACAATTGACGAGATGTCTGTTTAAAATGATCATAGAAAAGCTACAAAACATTTCTACCACCACCCTTGGTTTGCCATGTTTTCCAGAATAAGGTGGTTTCCAAAGCCCTGTCGAACATCCCAGTGCCAAAGTCCCTCATATCGAGAGTGCCTAGCAGCGTGGAGGGCATCAACCACGAGCTGGAGAATGTGTTCATCAGAGAGGACTGGAAGCAGGGAATACAGGTGGGAACACACACACACACACACACACACACACACACACACACACACACACACACACACACACACACACACACACACACACACACACACACACACACACACACACACACACACACACACACACACACACACACACACACACACACACACACACACACACACACTATATTCTCACTCGCACTGATTTAAATTGCTGAGAGTTGAGTAGAGCTGTAAATTGTGTGTGAAGTAGGGCAGTAAACCTTGACAGGTTAGTGAAATGGCTCTCCCTCAAGCGTGTGCATGAGTGCCCGCATGCGCACGCACGCGCACACACACGCACGCACGCACACACACACACATATTTACGACCTGCAGCGCAGCAAGTCTTCTTCTGCTCAGAATCAGCTGTACTCTACAGCACAAGCAGAAGGGCTCTGAACATTTTCATACTGTATCATGCATTATCATCTGCACTGGTATTCGCTTTTCTGCTTGTCATTCAAATACGTCCACACATGCTGGAGTTTACATGCAGTGAGATAATACTGAAATAAAGTGAATGCATTGCATTGACTCATGTATGATGATCAATAACAACTGTGAGTTATATAGTGCCCTGGTGTGGTTCTTGCACTCCTCTCATCCCTTCATCCTTCCCTCCATCTCCACCTCTCAGGATTTGGACGTGTTGGACGGCCGCCGCGCTCCGTTTCAGCCACATCGCTACGGCAATGGCGGTGACACACGTGACACGGACACCCAGGCCCCCTCTAGTGGCAGTTCCAGCCCCTGGCCCTTCACCCCTGACCCCCTCAACTCCCCAGAAGGCAGTCCCTGCTCTACAGAAGAGCTTGACAAAGGTACTCCATTCAGATGTATTTTCTGGCTTGCATGATCTATTACTATAGTTCAATGCACACATTCCACAGTCTCCAGCCATTGCATGTCTCAGGAACATAGTTGAGCGATTGGAAATCCCGCTCACCACTCCAATGCTCCATGTCCTTTCCTACTGCTCTGCAAAGAAAAACGCTCTACGCTCACAGGAGAAAAAAAAAGTCCCGCTCCAAATTCACCTCATTCATCAAAATCGCAATTTAACCAACACCCATCTATTTTTGTGAATAACTGGACCTACCAGTTGTTTTTTAAGTATTGAATAAGGATTTGAATGTTAAACAGCATAAACAGCAAACACTGTTAAACAGCAAACACTCTAAATAGACCAGGAGCCTAAGACGGAACAAATGATTTATGCTATATTATTTCAAGGCTATAGCCTACATTGTGAAGCATTTGCGAATTCGACACAATAGGCTGGTAGGGACATAAAGCGAGCAGCATTTAAACAACATTTAGTTGTATTCAATCATTATAGTCTATAAATTGCGCATTTAGGCTTTGAATTAAATACAAATTCAACGAAAAATGACTTGTTAGTGCCTTTGAATACATTTTTAGCAGGCTCATGTGATGGTGCATGTGGACAGCCAGCAGTGGAGAATATCCTCTCCACACTTGCAGAGCCACTGGGGATGCTAAAAACACTTCATGCCACTCTTACCAGGCTGGGTAGAGATGCAGAGTTGTTTTTAAATGTATTTTTATAGGTAGGCCTAAAAGTTTTTAGATAAAATAACCCAATCAAAACGGAAAGCTCCTTGAAAGTTGGAATATGCCAGGCCTATTGGGATAAAAATCAATGATGACCTATTGTATAGATAATAGAACAAAAATGAACAAAACGTTTAAGAGATCGGATTTTTAGTTTATAAATACTTTCTATAATGACGCACTTACCCACCTCATTCCTTTCTTTTAGCATGTGCACGTAGTAAGTATCCCATCATACTTTTGGGATAAGTGTCTTTTCAGATTCCACAATCATTGTAGACACTATCACCACACTCCCTCTCTTGCTATTGGTCCTCATCTTTGTAAGTCACCTTGATTTAGCACCTGTGTGTTTTATCAGTTTCTTTATGAAAATATTTAGTGAACTCCATAACAGTAGCTAAAGCAAGTGGCTATTAGCAGCACACAAGTAGACTACAAATGCATGCTGGGGCGGGCATTCCCTGAGCTCCTGAAGGGATCTCTACTGGGGCGAAATTGGAGTGGGCGAGATGGCCAGCATTTGGGAATCTTGCCTCACGTTCCAATCAAATTGGGCAGGCTCCGCTTACATCCTCTGTTCAGGAGTCTAGTGATCAGGATTTGCTTAATGATAAATGGCTCACGCTGTATTAATACTGTGCCGTATTATGTGAATCACCTCATTGTCTTCTATAGGCAACAGCTCTCTAACACACGTTCCTTTATAGGAACATAAGATCACCACACTGACCTGCTTATATGTTTCATTCTGTTTTCAGACAGTGGCTGCAGCTCTCCCCTTCCCAAGTTTGCCACCTCTCCCAAACCCAACAACAGCTACATGTTCAAACGGGAGCCTCCGGAGGGGTGTGAGAGGGTCAAAGTGTTTGAAGAGATGGTGTAAGTCTTCACTATGTTGAGGGGTGTTTCTAATTCGAATGCTTCTCAACTTCATAGTGTTACATATGTTTTAGTTTATTTTTAAAATTGGTCTGATAGTGTATGTCCTTGTGCCACTGTACATATGTAGGATCTTCATTTAGTTCTCCTGCAACGGCACAATCAAATTAAGATCCTACATCTGTAGGACTCTCTCACTGTAGGTGTTTCATATACACACTTTGGTATGTGATGAAAAAAGATGAAGACATTCTCCCTCACTTTTCCTCCCCAGGTCTGGTGTCTCCAAAGGCTTCCCTCTTTTTTCATGCCCAGACAAAAACAAGGTGAACTTCATCCCCAGGGGCTCCGCCTTCTGTCCCGTCAAACTCCTCTGCTCCTCCCACTTCACCACAACCTCGTCCAGCCCTGGTCTCCATGGAAAAGGCAGCACATGGCCCGACGACGCCATGACACCCAGTAGTTCCACTACTCTGGCCTCCACTAACTGGAGCTCGTCTATAGCGACAGACATGGTCAGTAGCTCAGACACAGGCGTAGGCATTGACACAAGCACAGGTAACAGCACAGACAGTCTGAGCCCAGATACAGGCCCTAACACAGACGAACCGACAAGCACAGCTGTTGTCCCAGACGGCCTGTCTACAGATCCCTGCTCCACTACACACATCCTTCTTACCAGCTAGTTCTCAGGTACAGTCCAGCTACTGAGCATTAGCCTGGTCCCAGATCAGTTTGAGCTATCTTGCTAACTCCTAGGGTCGCAATGGCCATAGGAGGTGGCAAAACAGCACAACAGTTCTGGGACCAGGCTAGCTGAGAATGCCTCTAGCTGAGTATAGCTCTTTAATACAACATTAGCCAGCAAGGAGGGCATATCCTTACTAACCTAGCCTTCTCTTCTGAAAGGTGTGGCAGGCAATATCTTCCAGAAAGACTTGTTTTCTATTCCAAGGGTAGATTCAATTGTTTCATATATTGTGTTCTGTAGCAATCAGCTTTATCAAAATCTATTCAAGAAGTTGAGAAAAAAATAAGGGAATTAAGAGCAATGGGCAAGAGAAAAACATGTATTTTATTGAATTTTGAAAATGTTTATCTAACCAGCTTATTTAGCTGTTCTGTGTTACTAGCCAATATTACAGCATGGATAAGCTTTTTAATATAAAATAAAATATCATGTCTGTTTATATTGAAAACCCTATTGGGATGTCCTACAGTTATAATACAATGCTCCACCTTTCCCTGAATGTTTACATTTATTTCAGGTTTGAATCCAGTTTATGTAAACGCATGACAAAAATCTGAAGACGATCTGAAAGCGACCAAACAGCCAGCTACAAAGCACAGTGTCCCCACATAGCCTTGTTTCAGGTCCCCTGAATAGCCAATGAACTCAGGTCATTTGGAATGTACTACTACTCAAGCATGAACTTTGACGTTGCTTTTTATGGTTCATTCATGACATTACTCCAAAGACATTCCATAGTCTTTATACAAGTGCTGATTCTAATCTTTCAACACAACATATTAAAGGTTTGCCATCGATAGAAAGGAGAACTTGGTGCACGGGAATCTGTCAAGTGCTTAAGAGACATTCCAGAGGTTATTATATTGTAGCTCCAAGATATCAGCAGTATTGTCTTTCACAGCCTGTTCAACCTCCCTAGTGAATGAAATTGATTAAATATGAGCTATGACGTTTAACCAATAAAATTGATCAAAATAAGGCCTAGATTCAATCGGATTAAGTGTTAACCAGCGGTGCTTTGAGTTTTGCCGGTGTCAGTTGTTACTGCGTTGAAGTTGTCAAATCAGTGAACAGCTGCTTCTGTGATCATTGCCACACCTGTCCCTCTGGCGTTAGAAGTTCAGAAAGAGAAAGTGTAGAAATAATGACGCTCTAATTGAAAATCATTCAATAAAATAATGAGGAATTCTATCAGCCTAATCGAGGTATAGATTACATCTCAAATTCCAGTGTTCGAACTTGTAAACAAGGCTACATGGGATTTACATTTACATTACATTTAAGTCATTTAGCAGACGCTCTTATCCAGAGCGACTTACAAATTGGTGCATTCACCTTATGACATCCAGTGGAACAGTCACTTTACAATAGTGCATCTAAATCTTAAAGGGGGGGGTGAGAGGGAATACTTATCCTATCCTAGGTATTCCTTAAAGAGGTGGGGTTTCAGGTGTCTCCGGAAGGTGGTGATTTCTCGTAATGCTTCTCCAAGAAGCCAATGGCAATGTCCACTTCAGGTATAATGCCACTGCGGGTGTTGGCCAGTGCGCGTCTGATAGAATCTAGCCCAAAACAAGAAATTAGCAAGAAACCAAAGCCGAAAGTTACTTTTTTTTATACGAAATAGATAAGCAATCAACAAACACTAATAATTCTGTCATATTCAGAATTAACATTGAGGCACTTAATTCCAGGCGTGATAATAATCACTATATAATATTACACAGTACTATATAAAATGTAAAGCAAATCAACTGAGTATCCTAGTGTTTGATTTGACGTTCAATATGGAGTCAAATGTTTCTTGAAACTGTACAAGGACTGCATTCAATCCTTGTCGCGGATGTACCGCGGGAATTATTGCCTTTAAATTTAAGTCGAGCTATAATGTGGACCTCCCCGGATACTTCTACGATACGGATTGAATCCATTCCCTAATTGTATTATGTATCTTCAGTACATTACGTTAAAACCCCTTGGCAATAATATCAAAAAATGATCCCAGTATTTGAAGTAAAAACAGACAACCATTTGCAAAACGAACACAAACATATGCAACACAATCCTCCCAAACCTAGATGTATATTTTGTCGGTAAAGATGACCGCTGCTCGGTGACTAGTTTGAAATTATACTAACATTTTCAAAGTTCAGCAAGGCTTGCCATGTTCGGCACTAATATTTCATGCCTGTGTTTCATGTTTTATATGTAGACCTTGTGTTTTTACAATAAAGTAAGCAATAAAAAACACTTGTCTATTTTTTAAAGCACTAGCTTCATATTATTTTAGATGTATTAGAACCGCTTCCGCTTATTAAGCCCAGGCTTCCAACAAGACAGGATTTTGGAAGGCTGGCCAAGCGAGACTAGGTGCTAGATTCGGTCCTTATTGCCAAAGTTCAGAGCTATAGCACAAATGTAATTTAACGGCAACGTTCCTGCGTTCGGAGACTGCATTCACGGTAAACGCTGCATATGTCATTTCAATCTGACATTTTACTTCAAAGGGTGCTATAGCGCTGAACTTCGGCGATACGGATTTAATCGAGCCCTAGAACCCCTTAACCTGGCTTATTAGTTCAGTTTCATGGTTCAGAGGAAGCCTACAGTGACAGCATATGCCTCAGGGATTCATCGTGCGATAGAAATTCTGTCAGTTGAGAGAATGCACACATCCCACTATCTATTCAAAGCTAATAAACCAAAGAGGAAATAGTCTTGTGGTAGTTGTAACCTGACAGAGGAACAATAGCATAGCTTTGCAGCATTCAAATAAAGCAACAATACATAAGATAACGGGAATAAACAAGGCTTTTAATGTAAACAATGGCAAGTTTAATTCTAATAAGTTAGTCTCATTTAGCAAATTTTTACTGACAATCAAAATGCACACTTCAGCACTCCACAATTAAAATATAATTCTAATCATTTTGATTACAAGCTTAAAACCAGTCACCAATTACAGCATATGTATTTTATGCAGGTTAGAATGTGTGTTATTTCACATTTCCCACTCTTCCATAGGTTGCTCTCCAAGCAATAGAATACAGATTGTGTACTTGAAAGTGCAGCTAGTTAATACATGTACACCTAGGCTGGGATGCAATCTGAGGCATGTTATAGAACAGCACACTAGAACAGACAAAGGTCCTTTACCCTGGAGCTGACATGTGCAGTGATTACCATGAATAGGATTTCCACAAATTTCCACCTTTTACAAAGGTGCATTGTCAGCTGTCTAGTGTGCTGCTCTATAACACACCTTGAATATATTCCAGGCCCTAAAGACAGTGTATCAAACAAATCAAATGTTAGATATGTTATTCAACAGTAACATATCGTGAGTACAACCACACAACTAAATAAGGAATACACAAAACATGCAATAAATGTATGATCGATCAGACAAAACTGATACATATTTTACCCTTTCATACTGTACTGATTTTCCTATTGTTGAGATTGGTGTAAAGGCCTCATCATTGTCACCACCAGAAAGCTTACAGGTATACCCAAATGACAAGTCAATAATTCTGAAAAAGCTAATCGTACATCCTTTGGTTGTTGAAAGCATCTACCCGCTCTGACATCTTAACTTATAAACATTGATAAATCGTGTTAAAACAGACACATAACATTTGTTTTCTTTTGGAATTCATGATTTCAAGCTCAATTGATTGATACCATTGAATACTTGTACAGTAAATGCCTCTAACAGCTGGTCCAGGGTAAAATTGTTGTTTAACTCAATGGTAAGGAGTAGGTTGGGGGTTGAGAAAGAGATGACCCTAGAACAGATGTTAACAGCAAAATAACCATGACCTTGTTGTGCATTATGCTAACTTATAGCGTAGGAGCTTGCCCTGGATGTGAATCAGGTCGCAGGTCTATGCGTTGTGAAGCTCATGCTCCTGCCCACTCCTGCCTACTGCATCTGGGTTCGACAGAGGGTCCAAGTCGGCGAACAGGTTGAACCAGGCTGAGAGGTCTTTGGCGGTCTCTGAAGTCTCTGCACAATCAGAACCAGAGGTAAAACATCTCATACAGTAAACTTGGATGTTGACTGGTAATGTCTTGTTTAATACGACTCAGACATTGTGCTATTTATACCCAACAAGTACTTGGAAAGCATTCAAACAACAGGTTCTTGTTGGAAACACAGCTTTTTTTTTTTAAATGAGCTAAACCCTTACAATTCTATTCATTGGTTTTACACATTTGGCCCAATCCTACCTCTCACTGCTGCTGGCCTAGAGGGGTTCTGATTGGCTCCAGATGATTGCGCTGTTGCCTGGGAGATGGGCTGTGGAATGCTCGTGGCCCAATCTGGAAGGGAGATTCAGATTTAGATCCATCTTGAGGGGATACACATCGTTGCTTGATCCAGGAGACAATAAATTACTTTCACGCAGAACTTTTGACTTTGTACAATAGACAAGAATATTGCAATTATTGAACACTGCATGTCCTCACTAAATCTATGTTCTCCAAAATACAATTGTCAGTCAACCATTTCAAAAGGTCAAATAAGGGGTACTTATTTATATTTGTCCTGTTTCACGCATGTACAAGTATGTATGTACCCTTCACAAATGTGGTGTGAAGTAGAAATGTGTTTAGTAATGCATTTAGATCCACATGAGGTTAAAATATTATATTTCAGTGGGACTGTTCACTTCACTAGCCCCCATGTGAATATAGACAAACACAAAAACAGATGAGGGACTACTGTAGTAGTCACTGCCCAGACCCAGAAATAAATGGAATGGAAAGAGATGAGTAATTAGCTATGGGTAAGCGAATCAAATAGCCAGTGCCTATTACTTACACAGCTGTAGTAAAAAAATCAATTAAAAAAAAATCATTTTAGGGCCACATTCTGTGTGGAAATAGTTACGCATGGTGAAGAAAAAGAAAAACAACTGGCCAACTGCACAGCCCTAATTATGTCATTTCTGGGCTCATTCATAAAATCTAACCAACCACAGGGTTAAATTTAATTACGCTAATAACACACATTGATGATTCAATTGTTTCATGCTTCATACTCTGGTCAGGGATTTCTCCTCAATTTAATCAAGGATAATCTTTTACAGCGAGGGGAAAAACTATTTGATCCTCTGCTGATTTTGTACGTTTGCCCACTGACAAAGAAATGATCAGTCTATAATTTTAATGGTAGGTTTATTTGAACAGTGAGACAGAATAACAACAAAATAATCCAGAAAAACACATGTCAAAAATGTTATAAATTGATTTGCATTTTAATGAGGGAAATAAGTATTTGACCCCTCTGCAAAACATGACTTAGTACTTGGTGGCAAAACCCTTGTTGGCAATCAGAGGTCAGACCTTTCTTGTAGTTGGCCACCAGGTTTGCACACATCTCAGGAGGGATTTTGTCCCACTTGTCTTTGCAGATCTTCTCCAAGTCATTAAGGTTTCGAGGCTGACGTTTGGCAACTCAAACCTTTAGCTCCCTCCACAGATTTTCTATGGGATTAAGGTTTGGAGACTGGCTAGGCTACTCCAGGACCTTAATTTGCTTCTTCTTGAGCCACTCCTTTGTTGCCTTGGCAGTGTGTTTTGGGTCATTGTCATGCTAGAATACCCATCTATGACCCATTTTCAATGACCTGGCTGAGGGAAGGAGGTTCTCACCCAAGATTTGACGGTACATGGCCCCCATCCATCATCCCTTTGATGCGGTGAAGTTGTCCTGTCCCCTTAGCAGAAAAACACCCCCAAACTCCACCAAGTGAGATGTTGCATGGAGCTCCAGGCCAAGGGAGATTGACAGTTCTTTTGTGTTTCTTCCATATGCGAATAATCGCACCAACTGTTGTCACCAAGCTGCTTGGCGATGGTCTTGTAGCCCATTCCAGCCTTGTGTAGATCTACAATCTTGTCCCTGACATCCTTGGAGAGCTCTTTGGTCTTGGCCATGGTGGAGAGTTTGGAATCTGATTGATTGCTTCTGTGGACAGGTGTCTTTTATGCAGGTGCCAAACTGAGATTAGGAGCACTCCCTTCAAGAGTGTGCTCCTAATCTCGACTCGTTACCTGTATAAAATACACCTGGGAGCCAGAAAACTTTCCGATTGAGAGGGGGTCAAATACTTATTTCCCTCATTAAAATGCAAATCACTTTATAGCATTTTTGATATGCTTTTTTCTGGATTTTGTTGTTGTTATTCTGTCTCTCACTGTTCAAATAAACCTACCATTAAAATTATAGACTGATCATTTCTTTGTCAGTGGGCAAACGTACAAAATCAGCAGGGGATCAAATATTTTTTTCCCCTCGCTGTACATGTTCTCTCTCCACAAAATCCTGTGTTTTTGAAGAACTACACAGTGATGCTTCACTTGGTTTGTTTTTCAATAAAGAGCAATGCAATCTGACCAATGAATAAATATGCACAACAGTCTTGTATTTGACCTCTGACCTGAGAGAGAAGATTGGAGGTTGTTCCTGTTCTGGTCCAGGAGGTGAGATGGGAGGAAGATGGAGGAGTCTTCCTCCTGCTGGGGTTCCACTAGGCCCCCTCTACTAGTGGCTCCGCTCCCCTGGTCCCCCTTACCAAACACCTCCTGCCACTCCTGTGAGAACTCGCCCTCATCCAGAGACGTGCTGCCCAGAATCTCATTCAACAAGGCCATGCTGTCCCTCTCTCCACCCTCCTCCTGCTCCTGACGAGAGAAGGCTGAGAGAAGATCCTCAGGCCCTGGCATAACCAATCAAATACTGTGTTATTTAGAGGTGGGCAGTTGATGATATGTTTTTGGGGGTAAAATAAATAATTTTACATGATCTGTCCATATATTTCTATGATATTAATTTAGGACACACATTGAGGTGGTGCTTCTGTACATTACCTGTCATTTGTCTATTAAGGTCGATGTCTTCAAAGAATTGTCCAGAAGGTGTCTTGGTTTGAGCTGCACAGGATGATAATGAAAAGTGCATGGTAACTTAATTCAAGGCCTAGATTCAAGGCCTAGATTCAATCAAATTTAGCGTTAACCCAGACTCCATGCAGCCAATGTGATAGGTATAATGCCGGCAACCGCTTGTGGTTTTGACAGCTCTAACACAGTTCCACCTCAGACACTCAACACAACAGCTATGCGGGTGTTGGGAATCTGATTTAATCTATCATTATAGATCAAGTGAGCATTACAATGGCACTATGGTTCTTTACCTTCTTCATTAGACTCTTCATTGGGATCTATTGAGATAAGTCTAAGGACAACAACAACAAAAAACATGTTACATGTAGTGTGCAGTATAGGATCCTGTGTAGCCTAATGTAAGACTTTAAATTAATTCTGTCATGTTGTATGGATTTTCACTTACTGGCCATCTGCAGTCTCCTCAAGATCTGTCTTTGTTTTGACTTTCTTCTCCCTCTTTTTCTTCGATCCCTGAGATGACAGTTTATCCATGGGGTCTTGGAGGCTCTGGAAGTAGAAGAATGACATACTGACAACGTCACAAGACATGACGCTGACAACGACACCTTGTGCTGTCATCTAAGTGAGGCCCTGTGGTGAAACACACAGTTCCTTCTTAATGTAAAGTACAACACTGTACGGACACCTTTTCAGTATATCATAGACTATTCACCGATTCCAAAATCCTGACAAAGATGATACAGCTTTAACAGAGGGATAGGGCTCCAGAGTGGCACAGCGGTCTAAGGCATTGCACCTCAGTGCTAGAGACGTCACTACAGACCCTGGTTCGATTCCAGGCTGTATCGCAACTGGCCGTGATTGGGAGTCCCATAGGGCGGCACACAATTGGCCCAGCATCGTCTGGGTTTGGCCAGGGTAGGCAGTCATTGTAAATAATAATTTGTTCTTAGCTGAATTGCCTAGTTAAATAAAATTTGAAAAAAGATATGATAGAGGCCTCCCTCACCTTGATTGTAGAGAACTCATATTGCTGGCAGCCCTTAAAGCTCTCATGAATGGCAGCCATAGTGTGAGACGTCTTCTCCCAGAAGTGCAACAGGGTGGTCTGAAACACACACATACATATTCACACAAGGCTGTAGCCAACAATTACTATTATACAATAATTGTTATTTTACTTTCTGTGCATACACCACTCCTTGATATTCCAGTGTACCTGGTATGTGGTTAAAACATGAGAAAGCAGATTGCAGCGGCTGGCTCCTAATAAATCGACTTTCTGGCAGACATCATTCTTCAGTTTGTCAAAGCTTGTTTTAGTGGTTCGCACCTGCACTTGGACCTGAGGTGGAGAGAATAGATATTAAATATTGCCCAACTGAAGACAGGATCATAACTTAGGCACGTAACATTGCACGGAATAATGATCATCACACATGACAAAACACAGACGTTGCAAGTGCAACCGACGTCTTTCTCACTCAAGATAACCCCTGAGTGCAACCAACACAAAACAGAAGAAAACATGCCTTTCCCCTAGTTCCCATGAATCAGCTCCATACTAAAGTACACAATCTCACTCACACAATTTTACAGTAAATTGCACCATCTAGTGGTAAATATAACAATTCCATTTTCAGTTTGATTCTATGAAATTTAGATGTAATTCTTCATACAGAAACAGGTACAAATGCTTAATCAATCTGGCCCACAGACTTCTTTCATACGGTTTAAACAGTCCTTCATCCTGATATGATCGAGACCAATATCTAAAGAGAGTATCCAAACCTTGCGGAATTTCTCCATCTGTTTGTGTGTGTCTGGATCGAGCTCCTGGGATACATCCTTCATCCAGAGCAGTGCTCCACGGTATTCCGTCCTGGACTGTTCCATGCGGTTCACCGTCAGCCAGGTGTCAGAGATGGCCCGGTATCGGAAAGTCTCCACCTCCTGGTAGAGGCGAGACAAAGGACTACGCAGAGACAGCCTGAGGGGGACAAAAGACTGTCATCAACAGAGAACAAATCCACTCATCCAAATGAAGTGCAGATGACAAAATGTGGATTGAGTGAAGAGCAGCAGCTGGACAAAAATATACATTTAGAAAGAAGACGATTGTCTGTTCACCTTTTTTCTGCTCCTGAATCTTTTGGACTGGGTTATTGATCACTAAGGCTTAAATATGGAACCGCAAAGAGTACGTCAAAATTAACCTATGAAACATTACCGAAACAACGTGGATTACCATGGCAATCTCTCCATTATGAATCATCAGTTTCTATTCAAACACTCTGGATACGGTGTTGATACAGTACAGGCCCATGTCTGTCATAATACAAAATCTCTCACTGTATGCCGTTTTCTTTCTTGCCTCTACACAGCAGACTCCTCGCCTGTCCCTTAGGGGCCAATTCCACCTCATCTCTCTCTACACTGGTAGTTTATCTTCTCTGTAAGAGGGAGACTACCATCATAGGCAGTGTGTGAGTTTCACATTTGAGGAAGCTAATTCTCAAGATAGAACTGTACCCTTTATAAATATAGCATTCCATGCATCACCACATTCGCAGACTTATGCAAGATAACCTACTATTCATAATGTGATGAGTAGATTGGATCGTCATGATTTAGGCCAATCACTGTTTGCAAAAAGACTGTTCAATGCATGGCTGACTGCGTAGTGACGTAGAGCTATAGGCTAGATCAGATATGTTTCTTCTTTCTTTGCATGGGGAAAATGTGGCCTTTAATAAACACATTTCATGAAATTCTACTACACTTTATATGACCGGAGACATAAGCAGAATCTTTTTTTATAAATACGACAAAAATTAAAAAGGTAACCTACTCTGCTGAGAACGACAAACAGATCAATGAAAATGGTCTCCCCTTCTCCTAGGCCTAATATACGAGAAGGAGAGACACAAATACTTACCGTATGACATCCATCTAACCCGGAAGAGGAAATTATTGTCCAAAAACAAAAACTTTCAAGTGGCACTGATCAGTGAACATGTGCCCTCACTGGTGATATATAGCCAATGATCCCTCACTGGTGATATATAGCCAATGATCCCTCACTGGTGATATATAGCCAATGATCCCTCACTGGTGATATATAGCCAATGATCCCTCACTGGTGATATATAGCCAATGATCCCTCACTGGTGATATATAGCCAATGATCCCTCACTGGTGATATATAGCCAATGATCCCTCACTGGTGATATATAGCCAATGATCCCTCACTGGTGATATATAGCCAATGATCCCTCACTGGTGATATATAGCCAATGATCCCTCACTGGTGATATATAGCCAATGATCCCTCACTGGTGATATATAGCCAATGATCCCTCACTGGTGATATATAGCCAATGATCCCTCACTGGTGATATATAGCCAATGATCCCTCACTGGTGATATATCCCTCACTGGTGATATATAGCCAATGATCCCTCACTGGTGATATATAGCCAATGATCCCTCACTGGTGATATATAGCCAATGATCCCTCACTGATCCCTCACTGGTGATATATAGCCAATGATCCCTCACTGGTGATATATAGCCAATGATCCCTCACTGGTGATATATAGCCAATGATCCCTCACTGGTGATATATAGCCAATGATCCCTCACTGGTGATATATAGCCAATGATCCCTCACTGGTGATATATAGCCAATGATCCCTCACTGGTGATATATAGATCCAATGATCCCTCACTGGTGATATATAGCCAATGATCCCTCACTGGTGATATATAGCCAATGATCCCTCACTGGTGATATATAGCCAATGATCCCTCACTGGTGATATATAGCCAATGATCCCTCACTGGTGATATATAGCCAATGATCCCTCACTGGTGATATATAGCCAATGATCCCTCACTGGTGATATATAGCCAATGATCCCTCACTGGTGATATATAGCCAATGATCCCTCACTGGTGATATATAGCCAATGATCCCTCACTGGTGATATATAGCCAATGATCTCAGCTGCTGCTGATATGTTTGTTCTCTCAATTAAGTTGAGAATTTTGATAACTAAAAGACAGTCTTTTCATTGTCTTCTCTTTACAGCAATAGCCATTTGCTTTCAAAACAATGTTTTCCCGCGATTGTATTTTGAAATATTGCAATATGCCAGGCTGGGCCTCTACTTTTCCCTGACAGTCGCAACTCAACAATCATCTATTTGGTATTTGCCGCGCACGCTGCAGAAATTCCGACTGAAGGCAATGCAATTTAAAACAATCCACAGCTAATCTTTTTTTATATATTTTTACATTTAGAAGATGCTCTTATCCAAAGCGATTTACAGGTGCAATTAGGGTACAGTGCCTTTCTCAAGGGTACTAAACACATTTTTCACCTAGACGGCTCAAGGATTCAAACCAGCGACCTTTAAGTTACTGGCTCAACAATCTGCCACCCATTTTAAAGAAGCTAATGATTCTCTGTGGCCAAATAATGCTTTCTGGTATAGTAGCCTATGTTGAAGGAGTTAGGCTAATTAGGCTAGATAATTTGGGCAATTTAATTCCCTTAGCCTTATGGACACACCACCTATAACTACTATCCTACATGACCGTCTCGCTACCCTAGTAGTCTGTCTCATATCCTCTGGCAGTGGGAGAGAGACTACTATCCTGCATGTCTGTCTCTCTAACTTGTAATGTGAGCCCCCTATCCTGTCTGTCTCTCTATCTACACTGCAATATCCAGTCTGTCTGTCCTCTGGTAGTGTGGTCCAGGTACAAACCTCTGCTGGGAGGAGAAGCAGAGGCCTTCCCGGTAGCCTGCATGATCTTCCCAGCCCTGGTCCGGTCCTGGGAGCCCTGTGAGCGCAGGAACCGCCCCAACTCATTCTCCTCCTGGGATAGAACTGAAGAGGAGGGATAGAGCCACATGGTAGAACTCAGAGGATTGCACAGGGCTTCAGAATCCGGGTCCAGAAGAACCTTGGGTACCCAGATGTAACTGGGTCCGACATGGAAGCAGGTGCCAGATGGGAGGGTGAAAAGACTCACAGCAGATTCTTCTCTGGTACTGCTCGATCACCTTCAATAGCTCCATGCACGTTCTCTGGACAGAGTGAAACACCTACAATGCCATGGAAAAATGACTTATGCCAGTCAACAAATATATGCATTTTATGCAAATCTTTAACAGTCATCTGCCTCTGTTATGTGAGATGAACAAAGGTTGATACTTGAGATCGTCAGCTCAGGTCTTTGGTAATTGGGAGCAACAGTTGTCTGTGTATCTATGACAATGTATTCATGACACAGTAACAAAACAGATTTGAAGCATTTGATCTGTGAAGCGAACCTCCAGTTTGCCATCCAGGTCTGCGTCTGACGCCACGACATGTTCGTCCTCTTTCTTTCCCGTGACCTTGATGATCTTCTGTTTGGTTTTCCAGTACTTTTGCTGGAACTTGTTCACAACAGACGAGTCTTGGCTTTCAATAAAGCGGTCAAAATACTCCCGGGAGTAGCCACCGCTGCAATGACATCCGAAACGGTCAAAGTCTTGTTACTTTATCAACCATATGGCAAAAAAAAACAAATACATTTGTGATGTTAATTCAAAGAATATGGTGAATGTTTGTACTCACTAATTTCCCCTCTCCATTTTGTCAGGTTACCTGTAACATAGGTTACATGTTATGTCATGGCTTTGCAGGCCAACTTCAACTCCCTTCCCCAGGTAGGTTTAGACCAATGGTGTTGGCAATGGACTAAAACTGTAGGAGTTTCAACCTGCCCATTGGTTGAGGTCAAATATTAAAATAGAGTTGACATCCAACACCATTATGAAAAGTGCACCTGCCGCCCCGCCTGTTATCCTAGACAGTCATGGGCATATGATTGGGAGAATGGTCCATTTATTAGCGTTTTTCTTTAAGCAGTTTCCAGCTACAATAGTCATTTATAACATAAACAATAGCTATACTGCATTTCTGATCAATTTGATGTTATTTTAATGGACAAAAAAATGCTTTTCTTTCAAAAACAAGGACCCCAAACTTTTGAAAGGTAGCGTACCTTAACAAACAAAGTATATAAAATGTATCATGCTTGGGAACTCATTATCTTGGTCGATACAGTTAAACTGTAGGCTATATATATATTTTTTTAAATAGATATTCAATAATCTTTAACCAAATTAACAATGCTCAACCTATCATGCTAGTCTAGTCTGTTGGCTAACAGTCCACACCCGAAAGGGCCTGGCAATACTCTGTCACGATTCAGCAGCCTCTGATAATAAGGTGCCTGGTTTTGGGCCTCTCGCTGAGAAGGCAAGCACGCACCTTGTTCAATACATTATCATCGGATAGCCAAGGATAATGCCATAGCATAAGAATTATAATAAGATGATTCCTGCATGTGAGTGATTGAATGTAATGTCCGGCTTTATTTGGCCGCAGTACCAGAATAAACACAGAACACTTCACATCATCAGCGTATGTTAACCAGACTGCCCTCTCCATATTCTTGTAGCCGCCAATAAACACCTATTGACCAAAGCAATTTATTTACATTGAAAATCAAGATCACATACCTTGCTGTGTTGATAGCCTACCATTCACCTATAGACAACGTACATACATGTATTCTACTATTATTGACTGTAGGCTACACAGCGTAACCAGCTGCTCATTCTGTTGAATACAATTCTTGCGCAGAATGGTCGATGACGTCATGTAACAACGCACCAAACTTGCTCCCATAAAAAAGGGTGCAGTCGCGTTTGTTCATCAAATATTTGCGATTAGCAAATAAAGCTGCAGAATATCCTCCCTGAGTTACATAAATGTTCGTCGTGAAAAAAAAACATGTTCCAAATAATTTTTGGGGGAAAAAAATTGTATACATTTTTTATTGTAGACCTATGCGAACTGTAGTGGCCTTAATAAGGACTCGTTTGATAGTAAATATGAAAAATGACATTAAATGGGGATAGTAGGTAAAAAAAATAGCGCATCTTGATGTCCACTGCAGAGGACATTTACTAACAAGCTTCTATTTAATGTGAAAAAATAATAATATTACACTGCTCTGAAAATTCACCTAAATATTCCTGAAATATGTACCTGTTAAGCTCTGTTTATACCTGGTTCTAACTTGCATCCTTTGTCTTGTCCACATTCTGATTGCGCCCTCATCTTCAGACAGGTGTAGACGACTACAAGATGCATTGTGATCTGATTGTGATCGGACCTTGCAGACCTCGGTTGTAGTCAGGCATGCATTGGTCGCGATCCCCTGCTCAGACTTTGCATGGGCATCAACCAATGGTTGTGTGACACGTCATCGACTGACAGATTGCTATAACATATGATCTTATAGCATGTATTATGGCTGATACCTAAAATACATATTCTGTCGTTGTAAGATCTGGCAGCAGTCAGCATTATGGACAGTGAAACCATTATCATCATGATCCCACCTCCTAACCAGGTGGCACGATTGACTTATGACATAAATATTTATATTTTTATCTTTATTTAACTAGGCAAGTCAGTTAAGAACAAATTCTTATTTTCAATGACGGCCTAGGAACAGTGTGTTAACTGCCTGTTCAGGGGCAGAACGTCAGATTTATACCTTGTCAACTCGGGGTTTTAACTTGCAACCTTCCGGTTACTAGTCCAACACTTTAAACACTAGGCTATCCTGCCGCCCATTATTAAAAGTTTTACTCAATAAATTACTGGGAGTTTATATATATAGAATGTGCGACAATTTTTTTGTAGTTGCTTACAGTATATTCACCGTTAGCCAGCACCTCCACTGCCAAATCATTTTTATACAGGGAGGGACCAGGGAATCTGGTCACAATGCGGACACAGTGGACTGATATGAGACACATTTTAATACCACCTGTATACCACAGGAGGCTGGCGGAACCTTCATTTGGGAGGACAGCTCGTGGTAATGGCTTGAGTTGAGTAGGTGGAATGGTAGCAAATACACATGGTTCCCATGTGTTTGATATCATTCCATTTGCTCTGTTCCACCCATTATTATGAGCCGTCCTCCCCTCAGTAGCCTCCACTGGAGTAAACATATTTCTGAAAATGTGGGCACAGTGACGTGCTTGAAACTAATAAATGTAACTAATAAATATGCCTATGCGACAGGGATGATAGGATTTGGTCCACTATAATAAAGTGTTGATATTGTAACGAAACAGTAGGGAGCAGGCCTCGAACCCTTGACCTTCGAGCCCGAGGTCCGGCGCGCTATCGACTGTGCCGCAAAAGCATGCTCATGCGGCATGATCGATTTCCGCGCTTATAAACCCAGGGTCGTTACAATATTGACATTTTATTACATTTATTTTTTTTGCTTTATGTTTCGTTGGCTCGCAAACCCTTTATACACACACACACACACACACACACACACACACACACACACACACACACACACACACACACACACACACACACACACACACACACACACACAAACGTTATTTTTCACATATTATAGCCAGACTAACGTTAGCTACTGTACATCAAAATAAAAAATGGATAACCAGGAAAACACAATAAAAACTTCAGCAAACAATAGCTGATAGTGATGGTGGAGGAAATAGCAGCCAGGAAATGGTTGCTGTTGGAGAGACTTAATAACTGCGGGGTCACTGCAGACACCAAAAAGAGAGGATGGGCGAGAGTGGCCTAGTCTGTCTCTGCCATCGGGGTTATGGCAAAGGACAGTGACGACGTAAAAGAGAAGTGGTCCGACATCAAGTCGGCTGCTAAGAAGGGAGCTGATAGACCGATAATGTGGACCAGCTGGAGGAGAAGGTGTCATCCATGATAGGAGCGATGGTGATAGAGGGACTGCGCAACCTGTAAGTTAGGTCATGTTAGCTGCCTTACAGGCTGACCACACCGCTTGCGTTGCGTGCACGAGCGAGCGTTGCAAAATGAATGCAGAAATGTATGTTATTCAATTATTTCACACATACTGCTGGCGTGCTCCAACGAGCAATAGAAATCAGTTCTATTTCTGACGCAGATAGTGTTGCAAGTCCTGCCTCTCCCATCTCCTCATTGGTTTAAAGAAGCAGGTACCCACATGCCATCTCCTCATTGGTTTTACCCACGTGGGTGACTGAAAGAGAACGTGGCGGTAATCGCAATATAAAGAGAGATGACTAGAAACGATTGGGTTGACTGTTTTATGTGTGGATTCATTGGCGGAGTAGAGGACCTTGTGCATTTCAGGTAAAACAACAACTCAATGTTTATATCCCAGGACAACAGCAACAGCAAGCTAGCTAAATCGGACAAATTATCTAGCAAGTGCAAGCTAACTAGCTAAATTGCCATAAATGTTTAATGCTTTTCGACCTGTCCCCAAATTAATATAATTGTTTCATTATAGCCAACAACATAGCTAACGACGTTATCGTTAGCTAAGTTAGCCAAGTTCTTCTTTGCAAATTGACGAGATAACGCTAGCTATTTAACACTTCTAGAATATTGTAACATATTGTTAATTACTAGGTAGCTAGATAATGCACGTGTAATTTGTTTTCTTGCTGTATTTAAATATCCGGTAGCCAACTGTGTCTGTGGTGCAAGAAAACGTTAATGTTTACAAAAGTATCCATTTAGCTGTCCTAAAGTTAAGTACATTTCCAAGAATAAATCCTAAAGCATTTTTTTCAAGAATCGCATTTCTTAACTTTTTTTTTAGGAAGAAACTTAGGAAAAACCGAAAGAAAATTTCCAATGAGGAATAGCAACTTTGCTTAACTTTCTTCTTAAGTCTAGTTAATTAAGAAGACATTTCTTCTTAAGAAAGTTTTGTGAATCCGGCCCCAGGACAAATGATGCATTACAGCACCAGGTAATTACACAATTACAAACACTTACCATAAGGTGAGCTAATTGTGATGGTAGCCGTAATGATGAAAGAAATAAGAAATGATCAAGGTGACACCCCCACACACGTGATATCATTGAAAAGCCTAAAATGTCCTCTCAAAGGTAAACCAGGACATAACACAATGGCATGTATGGCCTTAGAGATAAGGAACAAATATTAATGTCCATTAGAGAGGACAAAAATGAATTGTTGGGTCTCAGGAGGATATGACATTATGGCCTTATGATGAATTGATGAACAAATAAAAACAAAATATAGTCAAGGGACAGCCCTGTGAAAGAGAGGGAGAGAGCGATATGAAGAATTCAAAAACCTTGGAAAGAAATTGAGAAACCTATCCAGCCAAAAACACAGAGACCCAGAAAACCTTAACGTATGCCTTTACTACTGGGAAACACTGAAACAGTACATTAGTACCCTAAGAAAAAATAAGGAACAACATGTCAGAAAACAGCTCAATGTGATTGAAGATTGCGTAGAATCAAATCACTTCTGGGAACACTAAACAAACAACACAAAGAGCTATCTATCCGAAACCACTTCTCTAACCTTTTCATCATATAACAAAGAACCAAGAACAAAAACATGATATTTTAGAAAACTTAGAATCACCTATTAAATATCACCAATTACACTGTATGAGCTACAGGACAAAATACAAACCCTCCATCCCAAAAAGGCCTGTGGTGTTGATGGTATACTAAAGGAAATAATAAAATATGCAGACCATAAATTCAAATTGGCTATTCTTAAACTCTTCATTATGATCCTCAGCTTTGGTATCTTCCCCAATATTTGGAACCAACACCTGGTCACCTCAATCCACAGAAGTGGATACAAATTTGACCCCAATAATTACTGTGGAATCTGTGTCAGGAAAAATCCTCAGCCGACTCCAACATTTCCTCATTGAAAACAATGTTCTGAGCAAATGTCAAATTGGCTTCTTACCAAAATATCGTACAACCAATCACACATACACTTATTGACAAACAAACAAAACAAAAGCCTTCTCATGCTTTGTTGTTATCAACAAAGCTTTTGACAAAATTTGGCATGATGGTCTGCTATACACATTGATGGAAAGCAGTGTTGGGGGAAAAACATATGACATTATAAAATCAATGTGCACAAACAACAAGCGTGCAGTTGAAATTGCCAATAAACACACATATTTCTTTCCTCTGGGCTGTGGGTGAGACAAGATTGCAGCTAGAGCTCCATTTTCTTCAACATACTATATACAGTATATCAACAAATTGGCGAAGGCACTAGAACCGTCTGCAGCACCCGGCCTCACCCTACTGAACTCGGAAATCAAATGTTTGCTGATGATCTGGTGCTTCTGTCCCCAACCAAGGAGGACTTACAGCAGCACCTAGATCTGCTGCACAGATTCTGTCAGACCAGGGCCCTGACAGTGAATGTCAGTAAGACAAAAAGAATGGTGTTCCAAAAAGGATCCAGTTGCCAGGACAACAAATACATATTCTATCGAGACACCGTTGCCCTTGAGCACACAAATCATTTTACCTCCTGTACCTTGGCCTATGTATCACCACCACAGGTAACTTCCACAAGGCTGTGAACGATCTGAGAGACAAGGCAAGAAGGGCCTTCTATGCCATCAAAAGGAACATAAAACTCAACATCCCAATTAGGATCAGGCAAAAAAATACTTCAATCTCGACTTTGTTTCGGGTCTAACAAAACTTGTGCCATTATATCCTCCAAACACCGGCTTCTCGTGCATTATCACGTAGAATGTATGCACACATGACTGTAAGTCGCTTTGGATAAAAGCGTCTGCTAAATGGCATATATTATTATTATTATTATTATTATAAATAGAATGCCTCTATGGTTGTAAGTTCTGGGGTCCACTCACCAACCAATAATTCACAAAATGTGACAAACACCTAATTGAGACTCAAAACCCCAACCAATGCATGCAGATTTAGGATTATACCTGCTACTTATCAAAATCCAGAAAAGAGCTGTTCAATTCTACAACCACCTAAAAGGAAGCGATGCCCACACATTCCACCACAAAGCACTCACCTACAGAGCCCCAGGAAAGCAACACAATTAAACCCAACCAAATTGTGATAAAGGAAAAAGATAACTATTTGATACACTGGAAAGAATCAACCAAAAAACATAGCAAAATGGAATGCTATCTGGCCTTAAACAGAGAGTACACAGTGGCAGAATACCTGACCACTGTGACTGACCCAAAATGAAGACAATCCTTGACTATGTACAGACTCAGTGAGCATAGCCTTGCTATTGAGAGAGGACACCATAGGCAGACCTCACTCTCAAGAGAAGACAGGATATGTGCCCACTGTCCACAAAATTAGGTGGAAACTGAGCTGTACTTCCTAACCTCCTGCCAAAGGTATGACCATATTAGAGACACATTTCCCACAAAGAATTTGAAATCAAATCAAGCTTTGATCAACTCCCAATATCTATTAGGTGAACTATCGCAATGTGCAATCACAGCAGCAAGATTTGTGTCCAGTTGCCATAAGAAAAGAGCAATCAGTGGAGCACAAACAACATTGTAAATACTTATTTATCTCCGCCCACTATTCGTACCACAACTTTTTGCACACTGTTAAAAACTCTGTGCATAGCTGATAATGTAACACTTGAAATGTATTTTGTCTTTTATAAATTATTTTGAGTGCACTTTCCTGTTAATTTCTAATTGATGTTGATGTTGTTAAATTAGTTTCTTCTCACTTGTGTTTATTGTTTATTTCACTTGCTCTGGCAATGTATACATAACCAATAAAGAAGCCCCATTGAATCGAGAGAGAGAGAGAGAGAGAGAGAGAAGGGAGAGAGAAGGGAGAGAGAGAGGAGAGAGAAGGGAGAGAGAGAGGAGAGAGAAGGGAGAGAGAGAGGAGAGAGAAGGGAGAGAGAGAGGAGAGAGAAGGGAGAGAGAGAGGAGAGAGAGAGGAGAGAGAAGGGAGAGAGAGAGGAGAGAGAAGGGAGAGAGAGAGGAGAGAGAAGGGAGAGAGAAGGGAGAGAGAGAGGAGAGAGAGAGGAGAGAGAAGGGAGAGAGAGGAGAGAGAAGGGAGAGAGAGATGAGAGAGAAGGGAGAGAGAGAGGAGAGAGAGAGGAGAGAGAGAGGAGAGAGAGAGGAGAGAGAGGAGAGAGAAGGGAGAGAGAGAGGAGAGAGAGAGGAGAGAGAAGGGAGAGAGAAGGGAGAGAGAGAGGAGAGAGAAGGGAGAGAGAGAGGAGAGAGAAGGGAGAGAGAGAGGAGAGAGAGAGGAGAGAGAAGGGAGAGAGAGAGGAGAGAGAAGGGAGAGAGAGAGGAGAGAGAAGGGAGAGAGAGGACAGAGAAGGGAGAGAGAGAGGAGAGAGAAGGGAGAGAGAGAGGAGAGAGAAGGGAGAGAGAGAGGAGAGAGAAGGGAGAGAGAAGGGAGAGAGAGAGGAGAGAGAGGGAGAGAGAGAGGAGAGAGAAGGGAGAGAGAGAGGAGAGAGAAGGGAGAGAGAGAGAGAGAGAAGGGAGAGAGAGAGGAGAGAGAGAGGAGAGAGAGGGAGAGAGAGAGGAGAGAGAAGGGAGAGAGAGAGAGAGAGAAGGGAGAGAGAGGGAGAGAGAGAGGAGAGAGAGGGAGAGAGAGAGAGAGAAGGGAGAGAGAGATGAGAGAGAAGGGAGAGAGAGAGAGAGAGAGAGAGAGAGAGAGAGAGAGAGAGAGGAGAGAGAGGGAGAGAGAGAGGAGAGAGAGAGAGAGAGAAGGGAGAGAGAAGGGAGAGAGAGAGGAGAGAGAAGGGAGAGAGAGGAGAGAGAGGGAGAGAGAAGGGAGAGAGAGAGGAGAGAGAGAGGGAGAGAGAGAGGAGAGAGAGAGGGAGAGAGAGAGGAGAGAGAAGGGAGAGAGAGAGAGGAGAGAGAGAGAGAGAGAGAGAGAGAAGGGAGAGAGAAGGGAGAGAGAGAGAGAGAGAGAAGGGAGAGAGAGAGGAGAGAGAAGGAGAGAGAGAGGAGAGAGAGGAGAGAGAGGGAGAGAGAGAGGAGAGAGAGAGGAGAGAGAGGGAGAGAGAGAGGAGAGAGAAGGGAGAGAGAAGGAGAGAGAGAGGAGAGAGAGGGAGAGAGAAGGGAGAGAGAGAGGAGAGAGAAGGGAGAGAGAGAGGAGAGAGAAGGGAGAGAGAGAGGAGAGAGAGAGAGAGAAGGAGAGAGAAGGGAGAGAGAGAGAGAGAGAAGGGAGAGAGAGGAGAGAGAGAGGAGAGAGAGAGGGAGAGAGAGAGAGAGAGAAGGGAGAGAGAGAGAGAGAGAGAGAGGAGAGAGAGAGAGGGAGAGAGGGAGAGAGAGAGGAGAGAGAGAAGGGAGAGAGAGAGGAGAGAGGGAGAGAGAGAGAGAGAGAGGGAGAGAGAAGGGAGAGAGAGAGAGAGAGAGAGAGAGAGAAGGGAGAGAGAGAGGAGAGAGAAGGGAGAGAGAAGGGAGAGAGAGAGAGAGAGAAGGGAGAGAGAAGGGAGAGAGAGAGGAGAGAGAAGGAGAGAGAGAGAGAGAGAGAGAGAGAGGAGAGAGAGAGGAGAGAGAAGGGAGAGAGAAGGGAGAGAGAGAGGAGAGAGAAGGAGAGAGAGAGGAGAGAGAGAGGAGAGAGAAGGGAGAGAGAGAGAGGAGAGAGAAGGGAGAGAGAGAGGAGAGAGAAGGGAGAGAGAGGGAGAGAGAGAGGAGAGAGAGGGAGAGAGAGAGGAGAGAGAAGGGAGAGAGAGAGGAGAGAGAAGGGAGAGAGAGAGAGAGAGAGAGGAGAGAGGAGAGGAGAGAGAAGGGAGAGAGAAGGGAGAGAGAGAGGAGAGAGAAGGAAGAGAGAGAGGAGAGAGAAGGGAGAGAGAGAGGAGAGAGAGAGGAGAGAGAAGGGAGAGATAGAGGAGAGAGAAGGGAGAGAGAGAGGAGAGAGAAGGGAGAGAGAGAGGAGAGAGAGGAGAGAGAAGGGAGAGAGAGAGGAGAGAGAAGGGAGAGAGAGAGCATACAATTGTAACAGAATGTGTCTTTGAATTACTAGCGCATAATGTTTTCATAATAAGGACACATTTGTAAGAGGCAACATCTGTACTGCAACGACATGGTTTCCCATCAGCATACATTGACCAACTATGGACTATCAAGGACATTAATATCACATATGCTGCAGTAACAGTTACGACCATAGGATGGCAGCAAAACATCAAGGAAATGAGAAAGAATTGTCCCTCCCTTTCCATCGAAGCACTGATCTATAGATGTCTCATCATGACAGAAGTCCAATTCAAGTATAGTTCCTTACATTGCATACTATTGTGGAGATGATGCCTCATCAATTCAATGATAAAGATACAATGAATAAAAAGTTGTTGAATCATCATTGTGAGTTTCAACATCTTAGGCCTACCAAAAGGCTGATGACTGAACCAAATAACCTTTATTCATGTCTATCTATGCAATGTATCTTTGTGTGTATCTATATCTATGTAATGGATCTTTGTGTGTATCTATATCTATGCAATTAATCAATGTGTGTATCTATATCAATGCAATATATCTTTGTGTGTATCTTGTGGTGGAATTATTGTAATCAAAAGGATAAACGTTTAGATTTCTTCAAAACAATCAAACTTTATCATTTATTAGTGCAGTAATGGAGCTGGTTGGTAATCACCCCTGGAGGTGATCACTGAGAACTCAACCAGCTGGTTTGAGCCACAGTATTATTATAGCAAAGTCCATCCTCCTTCAGTCTAAATGACAAACAACAGATGCATGGAATGGGTCACAAGGTTAAGATTTGTGTGAAAGATACTTTTTGTTCACAGTAGACGGTATCTGCTGTAAAAACAGTTCTTATTGTGTAGAGACCAGTGTCTGGCCCCCCAACTCCATACTGGAGCCATCTCTCCCTGGTACCCCAGTACAGAAACATTAACTCATGCTCTGGAATGCGGTATCACCCATCCTCAGTAGAACACACACAGATGAGTGTTCTAACAACCCCTTATTCTGTTGCATAAAACAACCATTTGATGCAATAACAGCATTATAACATAATTTTGAAATTTCCACAATCTACACTACAGGTAATACGTTTTAGAACACCTACTCATTCAAGGGTCTTTCTTTATTTGTACTATTTTCAACGTTGTAGAATAATAGTGAAGACATCCAAACTATGAAATGACACATATGGAATCATGTAGTAATGAAAAAAGTGTTCTATATTGTTATATATTATACATTATATTTTTATATTTGAGATTTGAGATTCTTCAAATAGCCACACTTTGCCTTGATGACAGCTTTGCACACTCTTGGTATTCTCTCAACCAGCTTCATCTGGAATGCTTTTCCAACAGTCTTGAAGGAGTTCCCACATATGTTGAGCACTTGTTGGCTGCTTTTCCTTCACTCAGTGGTCCGATTCATCCCAAACCAGAGATCATCCATCCACCCACACAGCGTCTCACAAAGACATTGCGTTTGGAACCAAAAATCTCCAATTTGGACTCCAGACCAAAGGACACATTTCCACCGGTCTAATGTCCATTGCTCGTGTTTCTTGGCCCAAGCAAGTCTCTTCTTCTTATTGGTGTCCTTTAGTAGTGGTTTCTTTGCAGCAAATCAACCACGAAGGCCTGATTCACACAGTTTCCTCTGAACAGTTGACGTTGAGATGTGTCTGTTACTTAAACTCAGTGAAGCATTTTTTTGGGCTGCAATTTTGAGGCTGGTAACTGACTTAAATGTAAATGTAAATGTAATGAACTTATCCTCTGCAGCAGAGGTAAGTCTGGGTCTTCCATTCCTGAGGCAGTCCATATGAGATCCAGTTTCATCATAACGCTTGATGTTTTTTGCGATGCACTTGAAAAAACTTTCAAAGTTATGTAAACTTTCCGTATTGACTGACCTTCATGTCTTAAAGTAATGATGGACTGTCATTTCGCTTTGCTTATTTGAGCTGTTCTTGCCATAATATGGACTTGGTCTTTTACCTAATAGGGATATCTTCTGTGTACCATCCCTACCTTGGCACAACACAACTGATTGGCTCAAATGCATTAAGAAGGAAATAAATTCCACAAATGAACTTTTAATTGAAATGCATTCCAGGTGACTCCCTCATGAAACTGGTTGAGAGAATGCCAAGAGTGTGTAAAGCTGTCATAAAGGCAAAGGGTAGCTATTTGAAGAGTCTCAAATATAAAATAATGCTTTGATTGGTTTAACACTCCTGGTTACTACATGATTGCATGTGTGTGATTTCATAGTTTTTATGTCTTCACTATTATTCTACAACATAGAAATAGTAAAAATAAAGAAAAACCCTTGAATGAGTAGGTGTTCTGAAACTTATGACCGGTAGTGTATATCTATCTAACGTATCTTTGTGTGTATCTATGTAATCTATCTTTGTGTGTATTGTTTTTTTAAACTGGCAAATAAAATCAATCAATCAATTATCCATGGATTTATAACAATTATATGTGTTTAATCACTTATTTGTATTTATATAGAGGTCATTCTCATTAAATATGCAAAAACATTTTGTCATGTGAATCTGTGCAAAGTATAATCTACGAACACAGAACCAAATCTACCTAAAGCACTACTCTGTCATACTCTTCACACAAATCGTAACATGTCTCCTTTCCACTTCATTTCAACTTGCCTTTTCTCTGAGAAGTTCATAGCTTGACCTCTGACTTCACTGGAGGGCTCTACGCCAGGCTAGGGCTAATGTAGTAGTGTCTCATTTGAATCTTGATCTCCATCATTTCCATACTTACTGATGTCCTCCACCCCATCTGTTCCCCCAACTGGTCTTATCTCAACGTCCTGGATCTTATCAAACCAATTTGGCTCTACTTAAGCGACACAAGAAAATGGAACATCTTAAAATAGTTTTTTTTTTTGGCAATACAATTCAATCAGGATAGACTCACAGAGAAAGGTTATCAATTTATAAAGATCTCAATCAGACCGGAGGCTACCTAACTGATTGTTTCTTTCTGTCTGACAAGTGCCATTCTCCTACTGCAGCTTGTGTCCCCACACTTGAGGATAATTTCCATTAATATCTTGTCTTCCTTGTCACAGTCTTGTTCTTTGTTAAAATACTTCCCTCTACCCTCTCAGTCTCTGCTACATGAGCAAATGTCACAATTAACGACTAATTGAGCAAATTGGGTTGTGTCTGCAATCAACAAACAGCGTATTATTTCCCAGTACACTGGGTCAACATGAAAATGAAAAAAAATGTTTGTCACTATAGAGGTTTCCACTCCTCCAGATCCCCTGACCCCCAAATGGACTATTCCTGCCTTGATAGGTCACGAACAATTGCCCAATTGACTTTTCTCTCCAGTTAAGCTCGAAGATAAGGAACCATGGCATTTACTGAGAACCATAATGCACTGCTCTTATCTCTGTATCTGCTGTACAGTAAAGCTATGTCTGGATTTGATGGGAAACAATTCTAGATTGTTCATGTAAATTGGTCGTTTTTATTCATCCATAGGTTGGGAGTCACAAATTCCACTCTCAATCCTTCTCATGATGGACCTAGGCTTTATACCAGGTTAAAATGATACAAGCGAGATGTATACAAACCTAAGTCCATATTTTACACAGCATACACAAGACTCTCCTGACCATTCTTATAAGGATTATGTGCATTTTACCAGCCTTGTATCTCGACTCTTACAGATGGAGAGAGAAGACCTGATAAAGGCTTTATGCCAAAACCCAGTGCTTTCCCAACATGTCTTTCTCTCTAGAGTAATGACCAGTTAAACCCTTTTTAAAAAACCAAAACGTCTCTGCCCGTCTCTGTTACGAAGTAGTGTCTGTTTCTCTCTACCTTTCCTCAGTTTGTCACTAGAACACGATCCAGATTCCAAGCTGAACTCCTCGGTGCCCAGTCATGATTCATCACTTCTTCCGCTTGTGTTTGAAGATTAGTCTGTAGTACAGATACATCCTCACTGGGCATCCGGGCAGCTTAGAGGCCAAAATCCATAATCCCTTCCCCTTCATGGGAATTGTCCATGCACTTTACTACACTGCAATACGGTCCCATTTTCAGCAGGCTTTCAAGTCCCAGCCACACACAACCAGAGATGTGTATGTTGTGTGTTTCACCAAGTGTTGATTTTGAGCGTTAGATTGAGATATTGTATTTTGGATCCCCTACTTATCAACAGTTAATGGTTGTCAGTTACTCTTGGAATAGATGTGACAAGCACTCTCAATGTTCAAACTACTCAAGAATATTTGCTTTTAATAGGTCGAATGACATTGAAATCAAGTCTTAGTTTCTCTGAATTTCACTGTACAACAAATAGCATAAGCCTTTGTCAGGGAAAGTAAAGCACTATCTGTTAATGCCATTGCCTGGCTAGTTCCATCCCCACACTGTTCGGCATGCTATGTGGCACTGAGGGCAGAATGCACGTCACTGTGTTGGCACAGAGTTTGACTCATTCAAGGTTGAGCCTTGATTTAATGGTGATGCATTTTTTAAAGTGCATCATCTCTCTCTCTCTGTGTAGCACCTAGTTCATCTCTGTCACAAACATTGCCTTTTCATCTCACCTTTAGCGGTAGAGGTAGGAGGAGTGGTTCTAGAGATATAAATCAATTGAAAACTAACCTCCAGCTCAAAAACATGCCGACCCTGATTGTTTCATTGCCAGAATATCCAAGGCGGGGTAGCAGCGGAGTAGTTCAAAGTAAACATGGCACTTTAGACATCAACTGGTCATGAATCATAAATACTTTTATTTACATGTCTGGATATGTTTTTTCAGTAAATGAAATGGGGCCAAACATATTCAGACAAGGGAGCTGGGTTCAGCCTCTTCTCCTCTCGCTGGCAATACATAGCGGTAGCAGGGAAACACAGCTACATTGTCCCTGCTGATTGGAGGGCTTGATAACACAGATGATGGGTAGAGGAATGTGTGAGAGGCATGTAATCCCCTTAAGCCTCATGTAATTTGCGGAAGCCTATGGATCCTTAACGTAAAAACGTCAATACTTACTTAGGTGTCTGCTTTACATCACACAATGTCACACTTACCATTGATGCTACATCAGAGCGATCCCAGCCCTACTTAGCGTAATGTGGTAATATAATATTGTATACCCAGCTGTGTAACTATTACGCTAAATTGAAAATGCTTCCTCAAGTTTCCTTTAGATAGCCCTCTGTGGTACATTTGATTCCTGGCTTGATTCTCTTTATTCTATTGAAACAATAGGTCGAGTAATAGTTGACCTGCTCGGAGTTACAGTGAAAGCCGTTGGAAATATCCATACAGAGTTTGAAAAGTGTACCAGCTGACAACATGAACATGTAAAGAATAGCTTCAGAAACTGTCTTCATGACTATAATGTGAGAATGTGTAGGTGTGGAAGCCTTCTGTTCCAGAGAGGAACACAGACCGATGTTCATATGGTGGGGCGATTGCACTCAAATTATGTCAAATATGAATTCTCTTCGTACAGTTGAACGTTGAATAGAATTATGTCCTTCTCCAAATGGCAACAATTTGCCTGGAACTGAGTGGCAAAAGTTTAGCATGTCAAATATTGCTGCACGAGCAGTTAGACAGGATTAATAGAGCGTAAACTTAATTTCATGTTGCCACAATTCATTCTATTCAGATGGGCTAAATAGTAGTGTTCATTTTGCAGCATATTTAGGTGCGAAGTGTTCATACCTAGTTCTGCCCAGGGGCATTAATCCAGAGTAATGAAACGATCCTATCCTCTGTGGCTTTTTAATCTATTCACTGGGAAAGTAATTGACAAGCCACAGTATGTGCATTAGGATAGCTCCATCACCACAAGGACAGCTGTCACTAAAGCAATTAAAATGACAAAGTTTAATTAATTATCTCTAGTTTTACCTGATATGAGACGTTCACAATGAGTGAGCTTTCATTTCCAGGATCGTAATAGCGTTTGGACGAGAGCAATTCATTTGTAATTCAAAAACCACACGCCATTGTCTGCTAGAGCTTTAATTCGTCAGTATTTCACACAGAAATTAACACCACAGATTCAAAGCAAAACACCACATGAATGATGCAATAACATAAGATATGAAATGACAATAATGAATTATTCTGGAATTAGATGCCAATTGCACATACTCAAATAAGTCATTTTACATCCCATCTGATGATCTGTTTATGAGTGATGTGCTATTTGGTCACTAATGTAGATGTCATATCAGATAAAGAGCTAGGCTAACCAAGTGTACCTAGCTCTACATACAGTACGTGAAGGACTGCAACAAGCATGATACTTAGCATGCTTTTAGCTTAGCTTCTTGAAAAAGGACCAAGACACAATTAATTACGGAGCCAACTACCTCCGACACCAAGAGAGCAGGATCCCAATAACATTTTAATCCACCTAAATGTCAAGGCAACGTTTACAGGTCTCCTCCCAGTCTCCAATGGTTGCCAAAAGGCCAATGGTTAGTCATCTGTTTACTCCTGCAGCTGCTGGGTGTCGTTGGGAGTCTGAAGGAGAAATCCCCTGATTCGATCTGCCATTTGTGACAGTTCCCCAGACCACATTAATCAGGAAGTTCTCTGAGAGCAGGAGGAGACCAGAGGCTTGGTGAATGGCTATGGCCCAGGACAACTGCACCAACGGACTGGATCTGGGATGAGGGATAATTCACTCATCGAAAGCCTTGTGTTAATCATGCAGTAGTATATTATAGATGGAGGGTTTCATTCATAGAAATGGTACCAGATAGAGCTTAGACTCAGAAGCAAGTGCAACTATCGGACATGGCCCATCATAAAAGAGTGCAGTTGAATTCATATATGTATTTCAAAGAAATAATAATTAGCCATAAATCAAGTATAATGTATTACATAAAATGAAGACGAGTGTCCAGGTTGGCAACGTATTGAACTGATCTTATACAGAAAATGACTCTTTATAAAAATGGAAGACCCACTCAAATAATATAATCTGAAACATTTGTCAACCAGTAGCCATTATGACAGATAACTGCTCTCAATTTACGAGTCAAATGTTAACGTTTATTTCTGTCAGCTTTGTTCGTTCACATCATAAATCCCTGTTCACACTCTCTTATCAAATAGGCCCCTCTCTTCACAGGAAACGAACCCTATTTCTTATAAAGTACCTTGTCAAATCTTCCATTCCATGTTTCAGTTGTGTCAACAACAAACGAGTCTGTGTGCAAGTGTACAGTACTAAAGACCTTGTAATAGTTGACTAGTTAGATGTACAATGCAAACCGCATTAAAAAACGATACCTCAAGGTGCCTATCAACCTCATAAAGGGTTTCTATTCCCATTGTGTGTCAGTGTAATTCCCAGACATTATTCTCTCACACAGGGATGACAATCACAGTGATGGTTCTCAGAGATGTTTCACAATCAGCTACAAGCATCACATTTGCATAATGAAAGCTCAACGGCCAAATCGAATATCCAGTATCATTATCGTATGGTGTTATTACATCATCATCATCCAGAATTTGCGTTATTGATGTCAGAAAGTGGTTGTTATCATGTGTGGAGAGATGCCTCTGCAGTTTAATACATGTCCTCTGGCAAGCAGCAGATCTTATGCTGAAACTTCCTTTGATTTCCTTGATTTAATGTTTTATAGCGAACAGAGTGGGGACTCTTTACTGTTTTTTTCCCTCATGGGGCAAACATAAATGGTTATTTTTAAAATATTGAAATACACTTAGATCCATAATGAATGAAAGTCCTCCGTTGATCTGATTTACTCTGCACTCACTTGTGTCGGACAGGATATAACCCAGGGCAAGAGATTGCTATCAACAGGGCATCAATGTCAGAGCTGAAAACCATTGCTAACATTTTTTTTTGTTATTTTTTCTTTGTTATCTACCAAAAACAATGTACACTGAGTATACAACACATTAAGAACACCTTCTCCTTCTATGATATAAACTAACTAGGTGAATCCAGGTGAACACTATGATCCCTTATTGATGGAATTGGTTAAATCCACTTCAGTCAGTGTAGATGAAGGGAAGGAGACAGGTTAAAGAAGGATTTTTAAGCCTTAAGACAATTGAGACATGGATTGTGTATGTGTGCCATTCAGAGGTGGCAGGCACACCTGTTTGTGTCAAGAACTGCAACACTGCTAGCTTTTTCATGCTCAACAGTTTCCCGTGTGTATCAACAATGGTCCACCATCCAAAGGACACCCAGACAACTTGACACAATTATGGGAAGCATTGGAGTCAACATGGGCCAGCATACCTGTGGAACGGGTTGACACCTTGTGGAGTCCACACCCGGAAGAATTGAGGCTGTTCTGAGCGCAAAAGGGGGCGCAAATCAACATTACGAAGGTGTTCCTAATGTTAGGTGTACTCAGTGTTAATCTGTAGGAAATGTTTTTTAATATAATTGCTCTTATTAAATGTAGCCTAGATTCTAGATGCCTGCTGTTTAGTGTCTATTTCCCCCATGTTGATGTTTTAATAATTCGCTGAGACTGAAAAAGAAACAATTCTGAAAGGATCCGTATTTCTGGCTGTCATACAGATACAAACACGCAACGATATAGATGGCACGTCTTAATGCGCTCTGACACTTTCCTTCGCAGTAAGTCAGCATCTACCTACTTCATTTCCGCTTTGTAATCACCGGTGACAAACACAAATGGACAATGAGAGGGAAGGAAGATTCAAAATGCTATTCCATCAACACACAACTAGAAGATCGAAACAGTTTCTAATAGAATAAAGTGGGCTTCATCAGTTATTATTTACATAAATGACAAATCTTCAGAGAAGGTTCCGGCAGAGCACTTTCTTATAGCTACTGTAGAGGGTCAAAATACACGAGTAAGAAGTATGCCAAGCCAGGAAATGTTGCGTACTAATTGCTCTTACAATGGCCATAGGGAAGGTCTGCTCAGTGTTGCGATCTCACAAGCAGCAGGGATTCATTGGCTTTAATAATACCTTTTAACAGTTCCGTTCCGACAGTAAAGCATCCTCCCCTGTTCTATTGAGGGCCGTGCCAGCCTAGCTCAAATCAACTGACACCTCTCAGGAGCCAATGCCCTGTCTGTCTCTGTTCCTTTCCCTTAGCCGCTCAGCCAATCACCCGGTGGGGAGGTAGGGAGTATCGCTGTGGTAGTTGTAATCCGGACACACTTTCTGCACCAGCTTGTAGTCGGTGCTGTAGAAGGAGATGTAGATGCAGATGACTTTGAAGGGCTTGGAGCACAGCCAGGACACATGGCTCTGGGTCTGCTCCTGGGGGCAGCTCTGCGAAGGGTCGTGGGGACACAACGACTTCCTGGCGCCCTTCTCCACCTTCTCGTACTCCACCCTGCAGTTGAACAGCTTGGTGTCTTTGGGCTCGAGGACCGTCGACTGCCGCAGCTGGAACTCCACGGCCTTGGTGGGCGGCACCAGCCCCACCGACACGTTGCCCTGGCCCGTCGCGTTGTGGCGGAAGTAGACGCTGAACGTGCCGTTGCCGTGGTCTACGATCTTCCCGGTGATCAGCAGGTTGAGCTTCACGGTCTTGATGTTGGAGTGGAAGTCGCCCCAGCCGAACATCTTCTTGAACTTTCCGGTCTTGACGATGGGTCTCCTCTTGGATCGGGAGCGGGGGTCACGAAGGCTAGAGGTGTTGTGGAGCCAGTCCCAGAGCTCCTGTTTAGAGTACGGTTCCAACTTGTCATAGTTCAGACCCAGGCCAGACAGATTCTTGTCATAAAAGGTCTGGGAGAGCAGATGACTGATGGATACGTCCTTGCTGGTGCCTGTTGTCCAGAGGTCCTTAGCTCTCGACTTTGGTCTCTCTGACTTCAGATCGTCTGAACTTCCAGATGCAGATGAATGGGCACTTGTAACCTGTGGAACACAAAGAGACATTGCAATCCTATTTCAATGATGAAACACAACAGGCACAAACCATTAAACAAATAAGCCTGCTGTGTAGGATAAAAAGTGATATGTCCTTGATATGCCATTGTTGTGTTTTAAACCAATAGATCATACATGAACTGTCTGTCTGAAATGGCAATAAAGTCAATTCCCATTTGAAATTCAGTGATGCTGAAGAACGTGACTAATGCACATAGAAAGAATATGAGACACATTCAGTGATGCTGAAGAACGTGACTAATGCACATAGAAAGAATATGAGACACATTCAGTGATGCTGAAGAACGTGACTAATGCACATAGAAAGAATATGAGACACATTCAGTGATGCTGAAGAACGTGACTAATGCACATAGAAAGAATATGAGACACATTCAGTGATGCTGAAGGACGTGACTTAATGCACATAGAAAGAATATGAGACACATTCAGTGATGCTGAAGGACGTGACTAATGCACATAGAAAGAATATGAGACACATTCAGTGATGCTGAAGGACGTGACTAATGCACATAGAAAGAATATGAGACACATTCAGTGATGCTGAAGGACGTGACTAATGCACATAGAAAGAATATGAGACACATTCAGTGATGCTGAAGGACGTGACTAATGCACATAGAAAGAATATGAGACACATTCAGTGATGCTGAAGGTCGTGACTTAATGCACATAGAAAGAATATGAGACACATTCAGTGATGCTGAAGGACGTGACTAATGCACATAGAAAGAATATGAGACACATTCAGTGATGCTGAAGGACGTGACTTAATGCACATAGAAAGAATATGAGACAAATTCAGTGCATGACACAATTGGCTCATATGAACACAGTGCCCTTTATCAAGAGTAAGGCCATTCCAATCCTGTCATACATATAGATGACTGAAGCGTTTATTCAGTAGCCTACAGACGTGATGCAACACCAGACTATTACCTGCTGAATGTACCCTGAACGGTTGATTGATGATTCCTTTACTCCGGCCCTCATAATAATACAGATGACAGGGCTAAGATTCCCACTGCACTTCACGAAGAATGGTGACAGTGATGGCCTAACCCCATCTGTGGAACGTGACAGCAGATCTATCTGGGCAAAGTCTTACATCTTGTACCTTTACCTCAGATCAATACTAGGAGAATAAGGTCTCTCTTTCAGAAAGTTCACTGGATGACATTGCGGTATGGTAGTCTGCATATTGCAACAGTTCTAGTGTGGATGCATGTTGGATTTTGGACGTAGCATACTTCATTTGAAAAAGATCATTTGTGGTGCTCAAGCCTAATTTCAATCTCATCTTTGTTTCGGACCAAATATGACTTCATACATTGAACATGAAAACTATGAAAGAAATTGTGCAAAAACCTAATTATAATCTGCCATCTTGATTTAATTTGAAACTTTTCTTCAGCAATTTGAGTTATAAAGGGGACAGTTTACTAAACTCTGGTTAAATCATTTGTATTTTTTTTGCACTTTGCACAATTATTTTGCACTAAAGAAATGTCACTGCAATGTTCTTTAACTTATACATTTGCGTTCTCCATCTGAAAAGAAATAGGAAGGGTTGAGTGCTTCAGTTCCACTGAATAGAAAGTATGACCCATAATTCAAACAAGCCCCATTTATTTCCCAAGGCTTTCTCTTTCCTGATTCATTAGCAGTGGGGTCTCCAATGACCAAATGAAAAATAGCTTTCATAGAGCTGTAATTACCTGTGCTGCTAAATGACTGAAGCTCAATCTCAACGGATTCTCCCTACTTGGAAGGACAGACAACCATTCTTTTCTCTCTCTCATTTAACCTTTATTTAACCAGGAGAAAGACTCAACGTAAAAAGCTTATTTTGCGAGGGCGACCTGGAAAATAAAACATTTAGTTTTCCCTTTAAGGATCTCACAACATATATCCCATTTAGTTGATTCAGCCATGTTTTCTCCTAAGCAATCATATGCACAATTACACTGTATAGGGTACATCTTAAATTCACAACATTTTCTTGAGAGTTAGCTTGGTCCTTACTGTCTTGTCATGAGGGTTATTATACTGGGTTCAACACTGACATCCAATTAGCTTTCATCTGAAGCACCTGACAGCCTGGGCAAACTGTCATGGTCGGGATTAGAGGGCTCCATGTCACATTCGCAGAGACCCCAATTCACGGATTATAACCAACCTGTAATCCACACGACAGAGATTAGGCAAATCGAGGCACTCCTGACTATACCAACATTGACATCAAGGCAGCCTTGCCCGAGGAAACAGGGGAAAAGGCCAAGCTTACCTCGCTCTGTTTGAGATCATGTGAGACGGAGAAGACAGAACATTAAAAATGTTTCGCTGGTGTTAAATGGAGGTGGAGAAACAGGTTGTCACCAACAGCTGTACTGGGGTGAATTTGAAAAAAGTGCAGCATTGCTCATCAGCCAGTTCTAAATCTCACTTTTTGTCAATCTTACCTGTGGCCTCAAACAAACCAGAATTCCTGCACATGATTACACAAATGCTGGGATGATTTTATCATGGAGGACACCCTGTTAAAACCTTATTGGAAATACCCTAGCGAGTCCTATTGTAAATAACCATAGACATAATGTGGTAAACACAGTAGATGGATGAACCTGAATATTCCTGTTATTAAGGCCAGAGAGAGGAAGATACAGTCTGGTACTGTACAGTAGCTTCCCTTAAGATAAGGAGGATATGCTATAGGTTAAAATCCCAATATAGCAACAATGTCTTGTTCTGATAAGACAACCTTGCTAGCTAAAAACACCTAGGAGAGACTATTAAAAACGTGTGAGCTTTCATTCACTGAAATGGTGCTGCAGCTGGAACTCTTAGGGGAGTTTCTGGGGAAGACTTGTCTCTTCTGACAGACTGTTACCATTTTAGCAACTTAATTAAGTTAATTCTGGGTGCTGTGATTAGCTGACACTTCCTGTTTAAACAGTCATTAGAGCTGGAATGGTTGGAACCAGCTATCTCTATTCTTATTCAAAGCAACAATGTCGTCCATCTTGTTTAGGTAGTTGGAGTGGTTTGTTTACCATAACTTGGCTCAGGATTTTGTGTTCTAGTGAAACACAATTGCACCATGTTGATGAATCAATATACATCCCAGAATCATGGCCAATCCACCCATTCTATTTAGCATATAAAGGATCTTCACTGACATGACATACTCGAGGTCCCTTTCAACTCTCAGCTACCATATGTGCCTAACTGAATCTCAGAGAGCACCGTACAGCACTGGTCAATCAGAACCATTCAGAATCTGTGAGTCCGCAGGGACATGATTCCATCGTTCAGTGAGCAGAATGGAATTGGATCTAAGCGCAGTAAACTGTACACATCTCCAGGGATATGTTTTAGGCCAGATGTGGCCTACTCTTCTCCTGGAGAGCTACTCCCCGCAGGGTTTTGTTCTAGCCCTAATCTAACACTTGATTCTGCTAATCAGTAGCTCTCCTGGGGGAGCTGGCCATCACTTTTTTTAAGGGATCGTTTGATTGTACTGATATCCGAATTGATCTCGGAAAATGTAGGATTTTCTTTCTCTGATGTTTTCATGGATCAGCTATAGCATTCTCAGAGATGAACAGAGATCAGCGTGAAATCAGAAGAAAGCTCGGTCTCCATGTTACCCCAACTGTTACCTGAGGGGGTCAAAGATTATGGGCTTTAGAGTGAGGCATCTCAAGACATCTCAAATAGGTGTGAAATAGAATGGTAGACTATGAAACATAGCAAACATAGGGCGGTATTATCGCCATGAGGTCTGTAGAGGATCAAAACGGTCAGCAGTTGGCCACATTGCCACTAGTTTCTCCAACTCACCCAGAGGATAAATACATAATCATTTTATTTCACACACGAGTTGGTTCAAAGGCATCCGAAATAAGTTTGCGAGGTTCCCATGGGTCTGTCAATCTGTCGGAGGAGCTCGAGGCTAGAGTTTAGGATGCGCCGAGCACAAAACAATTATGAGCACCCCATTAAAGCATGGCGAAGCAATTTGGAGGCGAAGCCTGGGAAAACATCCACATCAAGTGGTACAATTGAGAGTAAACACTTTCTATACATCCAACACTTCATGTTTACAGGGCTGTAATGACATTTTACAGTAATATAGTATTAGTTTAATATAATTGCATCACAATCAACTGAATAAAAGTGTTCCTTAAAAAAGAGAATGCTTCATTAGTTCAGGGATAAAATGATTAGTGAGCCTAGTCAAGTGTGAAATTGAGTTAATCATTTTCAAGACTGCGAATTAAATTCGATAATGGGAGTTAAGTCGTAGAAACAATTATTATTAATTGACTTATTTCAATCACTATGCAAATTAAGTGCTGATAACCCAGTGTAACTATTGAAGATTAGTCAACTTTGTGAGATTAAGTTAAAATAATGTGTAAGAGACAATTTGGGCCTGTTTCTCTTGCTTGCCTGTTGACAGATTTACCTCACGCAGGGTTACTATGTACCCGACGATTTACAAAATTGAGACGCCAGAAACTGTGGCATAACAATAAAGATATTATGTCAAGCTTATCACAAGGTGAAAGGTCAAGCGCGAGTACTTTTCAACGGAATGGAGTGACTCAAATGGGAGAGTCATCCGAGTTGATTGATTCAAATTAGATCTACAACCATCGCAATGGGAATGACAAAATGTTTCCCTCTGCACACAACACAATAACACATCTATTAAAACAATAGATGAGTTAAAGAAGGGAAATTTCACAGTTGTTCAACTTCATATTTCTCATCTCCAGCACCATCCCAACATCAACATATGCGAAAATGGCACGTTTCTATGTTTCGTAGTAAAAAAAGATAAAGGAAGATAAGTGTTTCCAATGACATCGTCGGTGTGCATCGTGTGATTTTAACCAATTGTTAGTATGCATTGCCTACTAATTGTCTACTAATTGGTTGACGATGTCATTGGAAACACTTTTCTTCCTCTATCTTCTTTACTACAAAACATAGAAACGTGCCATTTTCACATATGTTGATGTTGGGGTGGTGCTGGAGATGATGAATATGAAGTTGAATTACGGTGACATTTCCCTTTAAGAGTAAAATCACAGACTGGTGCTCTCCAAGGTGCTGAAAAGTATACTCAAAATAGGTATGCAGCATATACATTTACCAAACACTTGTGAGTCAAACGATCTTTGGAAAAATGCTATGGCACAGACAACATCTGTACATTTAGCTGGTAGCTTTGAACTCAAGATTTCAAAAGACGGAAAAATATAGAGAATTTACAACAAAAGCTCAACTTACCATAGAAATGAGTGACAGGAGAACGATGCACCAACGTGTGGACTTCATTCCTCTTGGTAGTCCTTCACTTTTCATGCCAACCTGTACGCAAAACCCTTTCTTGAAAAAAAATCGAATTGACTAGGTAAAAATGCCACAACTAGAGATAAATGACAAAAGGAAACATGAAAAAGACCCTGGAGCAAATAGCAGGTATCAATCTTCAGATTGACTGAGGGATGAAAATCAAAATGCTCTGTCTATGTTTTGTCTATTGGAAGATATGAATGATACGTTCTTTGTGGTAGGATTAGTGGCGGTGTTGCGTGAATGGTAGTGCTTGTAGGTCTGATTGTCAGTGTGATGTGATGTTTTATAGAGCGAGAGAAAGAGAAGAGAGAAAGAGGCAAAGAGAGAGAGGGGGATAGAGAGAGGCAGGAAGAGGGAGAGGGAGAGAGAGAGGGGTAGAGAGAGAGAGGGGTAGAGAGAGAGAGAGAGAGAGAGAGAGAGAGAGAGAGAGAGAGAGAGAGAGAGAGAGAGCGAGAGAGAGAGAGGCAGGAAGAGGGAGAGACAGAGGTGAGGAAGAGGGGGAGAGAGAGGGAGGAAGAGGGAGAAACCGAGCAAGAGAAAGACAGAGAAAGGAGAGCGAGGGAGGGAGTGATAGAGTCAGGAAGAGGGAGAGACCGAGAGAGAGAGAGAGAGAGAGAGAGAGAGAGAGAGAGAGAGAGAGAGAGAGAGAGAGAGAGAGAGAGAGAGAGAGAGAGAGAGAGTGAGGAAGGGATAGAGAGAGGCAGGAAGAGGGAGAGAAGAGAGAGGAGAGAGAGAGAGAGAGAGAGAGAGAGAGAGAGAGAGAGAGAGAGAGAGAGAGAGAGAGAGAGAGAGAGAGAGAGAGAGAGAGAGAGAGAGTGAGGAAGGGATAGAGAGAGGCAGGAAGAGGGAGAGAGAGGGGGTAGAAGAGAGAGTTGGAAAGGAGACTGCAAGAGAGTCTTGCAGTATAACTTTTCATTTGTGTCTAGAGAGACATCTAGTGGTACATCTAACATAATGACAGTACACACTGGAAAGGCATCAATCAACATTTTCACTGTAACTTAGTATGTTTATAACATTTTATTCATTTATTTTTAGTAATACTTCCGATACATATATAAACAATCTTTACAAAACGACGGAGTCTTGTCTTTTTTTACAACACACAACTTGCTTCAAGAGAACCCCCCATCAGTAATATCATACACCCACATTGCAATATTCAAACTAAACATTTCTGTGCAATACAAAATAAATGTTCACATAAGTTGACCTTCTTTTTCTAAAAAAAAAAAAAAAGGTTATTATTTACAAGGAAAACTAACAACAAAGTAAACATTCTCCTCATCAGCTGTTCTTCGACCAATCAGGCAGACTGGTCGAATTCTGCCACTGTAGAACAACGGCGTCATATTTCCTCTGTATTCATACACTGTGATGACGGCTGCTTAGATGGACCTCGATATATACAGAATATATGATGTGATATTGTACGCCGAGAGAACGAACTGCATCATTGTCATATGTCTAAGGGCACTATGATATGGGTCATTGTGAAAAAGGACATTTCCCATAGTCTTAAGTCAGAACTGAAAACAACTGTAGTGTTCCTGGAGCCTTTGTCCAAGAAAATGGTACTGTTTATTAACTTTCGTCGAAATTCATCAATCATTCATCACATGAATCAATGACATACCGTTTAAACCTGTGCTGCACCCATTATTACATATGTTGGTTTCATGAATGTATATGGTACTGTAGATAGTTGATCATTGACAATAAGGCAGAAGTTAGGTTTGCGTGACATTAGAAGTTAGATAAAAAATACAATAGCGGTCACACACATCGTTTTAGCTTTAGAAGTGTTTTGTTTTTTTGCAAAACAAGTTATCGAAAAAATAAGAAAATCCATTTGCCCATTTATCTTCCATGTACATATGGGTTATGTTTCATATTTACAACATTTAAACCATTGGAAATATCTCATTGTAAGCCAGAACAGAATCAATGGTCCTCATTTAATGTGGTCTATTCGATTTCATTCGGGCATGGAGAGGGACAATACCAAACAAGCTACAGTATATAGACCACAGAAGATACTGGACCAAAAACAAAAACGAGTTGTGGCAAAATAATATCTATACATATTTACTATTGATTCACACCCCCTGTGTTATAGAACGCAGACATCATCTCCAGTTTTCATGTATCCATGGTCTTGAAAATGCCTATTATATTCACATTTGATTTCCAACTGCATATCTGTCTTAAGAGAGGCAATCTTCTATGGCAATGCAACATATAAGTCAGCATGTGCATATCATGCTGCACTAATGTAGTGCAATAATAGTTCCTGAAACAAAGCAAAAGAGAGACAGGCAATAGATCCAGTAACCAGGGATGGTTTCTCATCTTGTGTTCTCTGTCTGTATATGTTTATCCTTCAAGATAGTCCACTGCCTAGGAATCAACTGGAAACCAAAAGTATCTCTTTGTTCGCGACCGAAGAAGGAGATTTCAGTCAAAACCCAGAAAGGAAAGGAATCCAAGCCTTTTCATGGAGATTTTCCTCCCCTTCCCTGCGGTGACTTTTGGCAACGTGCGAACCGCCAGTGCATCCTAAGCCTCCAGCTACTCAACGTTTCAGGGACGAGCAGAAAACACAGCAAAGAAATGAGCTTGTGCTGTTTGTGTTCAAGGAGAAAAAAAAGTTTGTCTCTTCGCAGCAGCTCTTCCATTTAAAAGCAAAAAGGGCAGACAAAAAAAGGCATTTTCCTCGTAGTGAGTGGAGGCCATGAAGGCGTTTGCTTAAGGAAATATCACAAAAGAAAATGGGGGAAAAAGGAGAACTGCATGAACTAAACCCAAATATCTCTAAGTGGAGAAATTGTTCCTCAATTGCAATTTCCATTGAACTCATGAGGACCCGAAATGGATTCAAGATGGCCGTTGGTCTTCTTCTTCTGATCTGCAGATGAAAACACCCCTGTCCTTCCTATGATGGGATATGTCTCCTTGTTTTTACTAGGCTATCCCAGAGTCCTACATGTCAGCGTCCCCGTCATAGGCTAGGGTGAGAGGTTTCAGTCGGTTGTTCATCTGCCTCTGTCTCTTTGGCTTCTTTGGCTTTTTGCTAAGAGGAAGAGTAAGACGCCATGTTACCCTGCCTTACAATCTGTACACTACAGTGCAAGTAAAACACCAGCAACACTAGAAAGTGGCATACTATTATTATGTCAGTTATAACATATCGCTGCGTTTGTTCCAAATGAACGATATCTCTATAAAACTGACATTTCGGGAAGACATGGGCATATTAAAAGGATAAAAAGCTAGTTAAAGGGATTAGTATGTCCATTTGCATTAATGACTGTGGCCATGCTTCACTTGACTTCTAGGGCTCGGAGCTATAAAGTACCTTTTCTATAGGTTATGAGAGTGCGAGAATATTACAGAGCTATTTAGCAAAGGCCACCATCCTAGGAAAAGAGAATAAGTATTGTTGTCCTGCAATCATTAATGCCTCATAAAGATGCATGCATAAGTGCTTACTTCTACTGCATGTGTCCATATTCCTTGACGGTAGTGTGAACTTGATCATCCTCAACAATTGGTGTTCCGTGCATAACAAACGTGAGCAACATAATAAATGTGTGTGACAATGTATGGTAAATAGAGGATTAACAGGGATGAGATGGCAGAGGGGATTTGATAAAAGCAGGGGAATGTTGCTCCTGCTCTAAAATATAGTAGCTGTCTATCATGGCCACCAGAGGGCAGTATGGCACCATCATTGTGCCATTTTACAGTCAGGAAAACAAATTAGTCTACAGGAAAAGGCCTGAATGAGTCTTAATGGGGTTGAATTTGTATTTTTTTATATATTTTTTTATTGAATCTTTATTTAACTAGGCAAGTCAGTTAAGAACTAATTCTTATTTACAATGACGGCCTACACCGGCCAAATCCAGACGACGCTGGGCCAATTGTGCGCCGCCCTATGGAACTCCCAATCATGGCCGGATGTGATACAGCCTGGATGCGAACCAGGTACTATAGTGACGCCTCTTGCGCTGAGATGCAGTGCCTTAGACTGCTTCGTCACTCTGGAGACCAAATCAGTCAACGGTAGTCACATTAGTAGTCACTTAACCCTGGTCACATATTTTGTTCCAGGCCAACGCTAACACTTCTGAGTTAACTCATCTTCATCTTGAGTCATTGATCAGTAATTGGTTGTGTTAGGGTCTGGAGACCACTGCCCTAATGGTTTAGGTTAATGATTTGGTGAAGGTAAGGTCATCCTAAAGTCGGAGGACTTCCTACGACCAGGGTCTATCTGGAGCCTACCACCTACAGTACGAGGGAACCCTAGAAGGTGATTTCCTGGGACCTCACCTGCACCAGCAACTTCACAGAGCTGGTCAAGCGGGACATGTCATGTGCCACTGGTGGAGGGGTCAGAGGTCAGGGGTCAACGATTGGCACTGCAGCTACTCTATAGCTGCTGCCCTGGCTCCTGCTTTGGCCACTGCTTTGGCCACTGCTTTGGCCACTGCTTTGACCCAACTCTTGGCAATCGGGGCACATATAAGTCAACTCATGTACATTTTGGCCCATCCAGACCACCGTCCTATTGGCGTTGGACTCGGTGGCCTGAAGATGGCTGCGGAGGACGCTGTACCTGCTGCTGGCGACAGACGGCATGAAGAAAACAAAACAAACAACAACAAAACAATAAAGACACCAAAAAGATGAGGGGGGGGGGGGTGGTGAACGGACTAATGACTGAATGACATCTAAAACATCTCAAATCGGACCAAAACAAATCACTACGGGGATTGTTTAATGAATGATGAAGGGATGGATGAGTAAAAAAGGACAAGATCAGAGCGGACTCACCAAGCTAGGTATATCATAGACACTATGAACATGAGCAGTACCAGGGCTCCCGCTGTTACACCATACACCCACATCTTCAGCTTGCCATCTGTGGAGGAGGGAGAGCTGTCAGTTCAGCTGGCTACGCGGCTGACTGGGTCTAGTTTACATTCGTTTCTGTCTTTGAAAATGTTGATCTGAATTGTGCTTTGGAGGACATGTCTAGACAGTCTCAACCTGTTGAAAATGGAAAGAGCCCAAGTGCCACTTACTGCCTCAGTGACATGCAGCACTCTAACCCGGAAATAACTATGGTGTTCACCAAGCAAATTTGCTAAGAGCGTACAGGACATTAGCATAATACATAGTATCGCCTGTATTGGCTGCAATCCCGTTGCAGCGTCTAACAAATCGTCAGCCACGTGCTTCCTTTTCATTTCCTGCACTTATTTAGCAATAATGAAAGAGTAGCAGAGAAACATTTTCCTCTGATCCAAAATGGTCCTCCCATCACTTCACCTTCTTGCTATATTTGCCATTGTCAGAAGTGTGTGCAGAAATGTAGCTCTCATAAACCAAAAGCTTTAAAAGCTATTTACTGTGGTCGACGTAGCTGCGTCTGTAAGAAATAATCCCCCCCCCCCCGCAGCATCTAACTTTCATGGGTTTACTTTTTGTACTCTGCATCTGCAAGTTACTGAATGTGTGTTCACTACTTCTACACTAGTGACATAGCTGGTTCACCTGGTCCAAAGGGCTGCAGGTACCAGGTGCGTCCGGTGCGTCCAGGCTGTATGGTGGCAGGCAGGGTGGGGTTGATGGCACGGCTGGTCTTCACATCAGTCTTCTTGTCCCCGGCTGTGGGGATCTCCAGAATGGGTATGGGGGTGCAGAGGTTCAGCTGGCCACTGGAGGACATCACCTCTGTGTAGCCCTCCTCGCACATACACACGCCAGCCTGAAGAGGGCAGTGTTACACAAATACTGTTCACTGCTGTGTCTGAATATGTCACTGTCTGTCGAATCCTTGCTTCCTCTGTCCTTGTTTCCTCAATTCCTTTCAAAGCTAATTGGAGGAGGAGGTCAGAGGGAGGGACCGTGGATCCTCTCCTTTGATGCACTTTGAAAGGAATTGAGGAGACAAGGATGGAGGAAGCAAGGATTTGACAGGTATGAATGCTTTTAGACACAACCACGGTTGTCAGCTTGTCACTATCTGGCCAAGCTAGAATGGACTGAAGTGCAACGCGTTCAGAGCACAAACCTAATCTGAACCACTCTCACTAAACATAGAAGACTACCCGTGAACAGCTCACCTCAGTGCAGAAGGACAATGGCATTTGACACGGCGGGTCACAGGAGTTGTTGTCGTCCCCTGGAGGATTGATAGGGGGGCATCCCCCTGTAGGTCAAAGGTCACCAAAGAAGGATCAGATGACATGTGACTGGTCAGATTTACATTTACATTTACATTTAAGTCATTTAGCAGACGCTCTTATCCAGAGCGACTTACAAATTGGCTCTTTAGTCTTTGATGTAATCTCTAATAAGGCATATGGAAAGAAGTGCATTAAGGCACCATTGAAGGTTTAGTAGTGCCGCCTACCTGTGACGTTGAGTCCATCAGAGCGCTGACACCAGGTGACACGAGGGAGCCTGACCACGTGCTGCTCATCCACTGGTACTCAAAACACTCCCCATCTGTAAGAGCACAAGACATAATGATATCGATAAGCCATTAAGCCAGGTACAGAACGGAGCCAAATTGAATTCAGATCAGTTCTACTGAATTAAACAGAACTTCATTGAACAGAGGGGTGTGGTTCGATTTTTACATTCTGGATGAAAGGCTCAGGCTTTTGCTAGATGGCTATGCATGAACGCTGTTAATGTTTCGTCAATATCTCCATCAGTGCTCCAAGTGACCCTTATTCTTTAGGGAGCCCTCTGTAACTAATCACCTGCAAAACCAGTTCAACTCTATCCAAAATGAGCAATCTAACCTTGACAAATGTAGATTTTTCTCTCGGTGCTCGCTGGCTACAGTTTCATCGCTACAATCAGTACAATAGATTTTTATAGTGTCATCTGAGTATAATGATCTGGGGTGTTTCTCTTTCTTCCTCTCCCTCTCTCTCTCTATTCCCCACATTGCTTCCTCTCCCTCTCTCTCTCTATTCCCCATATTGCTTCCTCTCCCTCTCTCTCTATTCCCCACATTGCTTCCTCTCCCTCTCTCTCTCTATTCCCCATATTGCTTCCTCTCCCCTCTCTCTCTCTATTCCCCACATTGCTTCCTCTCCCTCTCTCTCTCTATTCCCCATATTGCTTCCTCTCCCTCTCTCTCTCTATTCCCCACATTGCTTCCTCTCCCTCTCTCTCTCTATTCCCCATATTGCTTCCTCTCCCCTCTCTCTCTCTATTCCCCATATTGCTTCCTCTCCCTCTCTCTCTCTATTCCCCATATTGTTTCCTCTCCATCTCTATTCCCCATATTGTTTCCTCTCCCTCCCTCTCTCTCTCTATTCCCCATATTGTTTCCTCTCCCTCCCTCTCTCTATTCCCCATATTGTTTCCTCTCCCTCCCCATCTCTCTCTCTATTCCCCATATTGTTTCCCCTCCCTCCCTCTCTCTCTATTCCCCATATTGCTTCCTCTCCCCTCTCTCTCTCTATTCCCCATATTGCTTCCTCTCCCTCTCTCTCTCTATTCCCCATATTGCTTCCTCTCCCTCTCTCTCTATTCCCCATATTGCTTCCTCTCCCTCTCTCTCTATTCCCCATATTGCTTCCTCTCCCCTCTCTCTCTCTATTCCCCATATTGCTTCCTCCCCCCTCTCTCTCTCTATTCCCCATATTGCTTCCTCTCCCTCTCTCTCTATTCCCCATATTGCTTCCTCTCCCTCTCTCTCTCTATTCCCCATATTGCTTCCTCTCCCTCTCTCTCTCTATTCCCCATATTGCTTCCTCTCCCTCTCTCTCTCTATTCCCCATATTGCTTCCTCTCCCTCTCTCTCTATTTCCCCATATTGCTTCCTCTCCCCATATTGCTTCCTCTCCCTCTCTCTTTATTCTCTCCCTCTCTCTCTCTATTCCCCATATTGCTTCCTCTCCCTCTCTCTCTCTATTCCCCATATTGCTTCCTCTCCCTCTCTCTCTCTATTCCCCATATTGCTTCCTCTCCCCTCTCTCTCTATTCCCCATATTGCTTCCTCTCCCTCTCTCTCTCCTATTCCCCATATTGCTTCCTCTCCCTCTCTCTCTATTCCCCATATTGCTTCCTCTCCCCTCTCTCTCTCTATTCCCGATTTTGCTTCCTCTCCCTCTCTCTCTCTATTCCCCATATTGCTTCCTCTCCCTCTCTCTCTTCCCCATATTGCTTCCTCTCCCTCTCTCTCTATTCCCCATATTGCTTCCTCTCCCCTCTCTCTCTATTCCCCATATTGCTTCCTCTCCCCTCTCTCTCTCTATTCCCCATATTGCTTCCTCTCCCGCTCTCTCTCTATTCCCCATATTGCTTCCTCTCCCTCTCTCTTTATTCCCCATATTGCTTCCTCTCCCCTCTCTCTCTCTATTCCCCATATTGCTTCCTCTCCCCCTCTCTCTCTATTCCCCATATTGCTTCCTCTCCCTCTCTCTCTATTCCCCATATTGCTTCCTCTCCCCTCTCTCTCTCTATTCCCCATATTGCTTCCTCTCCCCTCTCTCTCTCTATTCCCCATATTGCTTCCTCTCCCCTCTCTCTCTCTCCCCAACGGAGATAACCCAGACGAAGGAAGCGGGTTGTGAGCGTATTCTGCCCAGGGAGCTGTTATGCGGTAAGACGCAGTCTGATTCCCCATATTCTTCCTCTCCCCCTCTCTCTCTATTCCCCATATTGCTTCCTTTCCCTCTCTCTCTCTCTATTCCCCATATTGCTTCCTCTCCCCTCTCTCTATTCCCCATATTGCTTCCTCTCCCCTCTCTTTCACTCCTCTCTCTCCTGTTCTTTCTCTCCATCCAATGTCTCGCTCCTTCCCACTCTATCTCCCCCTGTCTCCCCTTCCTCTCCTTCTTAAAGAGCGCCCGGCCACCCCATCCCCTCTCTCTCATGGGCCCATAGTGATGCTTATAAACCAGGTCATCCCAGCTATGGCTGCTGTGGGACGGCCACAGCAGTGGGTGAGAAAACCAGGATCTCCCCAACCAGAACCCAGGGAAACGTAGTGGGGGGTTGGGGATTCACATAACACTGTATGCGGTAGTCCAGTCCAACATGAATAAGATGCCATGGCACCATGCTAGTACTGTATAGAAACATGAGGAATTTGTTTCGCTATATTTTGACCTGGTAAAATAAATTCCTCATTAGGCACCAAATGGAAGAAAACAGACTGAAGCGGGAAAGGACTACCTTAATGGTCCAATTGCAAAACATTTAGCTTGTGTGCCCTAATTAATACAACCTTGTTTTCCCAGTCTCACCAATGCAGGGTCGGGACTCCCAGTCCTGGTCAGGACACAGCTGGATATTCTCAGGCTCCTGGGCCACGACGGCTCGCGAGCGCACCTGGACAGATCCAAAGTCCACGCCGGCCCCTTTGGCACACACACTCAGACACGGGCTCCAGTCAGACCACTCCATCAGGTAGCATTCACCTACAGAGAGGAGAGGGAGAGGGAGAGGGAGAGGGAGAAAGAGAAAGAGAAAGAGAAAGAGAAAGAGAAAGAGAAAGAGAAAGAGAAAGAGAAAGAGAAAGAGAAAGAGAAAGAGAAAGAGAAAGAGAAAGAGAAAGAGAAAGAGAAAGAGAAAGAGAGACACACACACAGTTGTTAGCCTCTTTGTTCCATTTGGAGTGATATGCCTAGAGAAAAGACAACAAAGCAAGAAACTCAACTAAAGCTAACCAAGTCAGGCTTATTCATCTCTCTGGTTGAAGAATGTCTATTGCAGTTCAAAGCAGATTGTTGTTGATGTAATGTATGTGTATATCTGCATCAAAAGGAGATGATATGAATTCACAGTGTGTATTTTTTCTCCATGCTGTTTTTGTACAGGAACATCTGGATCTATGCTACCACCCACACTGTACCACGATGCACAATATAAGTAACAGCACACCTCCATCAGACGGGAGCGCTGTATACAGTTAGCCGGTTGGTTACCTGGACAGGGCAGAACACAGGTCTCCTTCAGTATGATCAGTTTATCTCTGTTGACAGCCATCTCCAGACCCCCACACAGCTCCTCCTCCACCATGCTGCCCTCTCCCTCTCTGGAGCCGTCCGACACCACGCACGTCAGGTTCCGGTAGCGAAGTCCCGCTCCACATACCACCTCCTGGGGCAGACAGACACACACATAGAAGCACACACACGCACACACGCACACACACACACACACGGAAAAGTTAACACCTCTGTATGTGTCAACTGAGTAAAAGGGTCAAAGAGAGAATAAGACAGTGTGTGGTGTAGCCTACCTCCACTCTGCAATCATACCAGGGAGAATAAGACAGTGTGTGGTGTAGCCTACCTCCACTCTGCAATCATACCAGGGAGAATAAGACAGTGTGTGGTATAGCCTACCTCCACTCTGCAATCATACCAGGGAGAATAAGACAGTGTGTGGTGTAGCCTACCTCCACTCTGCAATCATACCAGGGAGAATAAGACTGTGTGTGTGGTGAACTTGAAGGAACCTCCCGGGAGCCTACCTCTGCACCTCCCTACCAAAAACTGAACACCCGACATCATCACAGCCCTTGCAGATAGCTGTGCCCCATTCTCGAGCCCGGCCAGTAAGGAGTGAAATGACACACAGCTCTCTCTCTACACAATCTCACACTGCGTGACGGCACTCAGTGGGCTGCCCTGGAAGCAAGTTACCTCTGCACTCAACTCATACCAGGGAGAATAAGACTTTGTGTGGTGTAGCCTACCTCCACTCTGCACTCATACCAGGGAGAATAAGACTGTGTGTGGTGTAGCCTACCTCCACTCTGCACTCATACCAGGGAGAATAAGACTGTGTGTGGTGTAGCCTACCCACTCTGCACTCATACCAGGGAGAATAAGACTGTGTGTCCACTCTGCACTCATACCAGGGAGAATAAGACTGTGTGTGGTGTAGCCTACCTCCACTCTGCACTCATACCAGGGAGAATAAGACTGTGTGTGGTGTAGCCTACCTCCACTCTGCACTCAGACCAGGGAGAATAAGACTGTGTGTGGTGTAGCCTACCTCCACTCTGCACTCATACCAGGGAGAATAAGACTGTGTGTGGTGTAGCCTACCTCCACTCTGCACTCAGGGGAGAATAAGACTGTGTGTGGTGTAGCCTACCTCCACTCTGCACTCATACCAGGGAGAATAAGACAGTGTGTGGTGTAGCCTACCTCCACTCTGGAGAATAAGACAGTGTGTGGTGTAGCCTACCTCCACTCTGCACTCATACCAGGGAGAATAAGACTGTGTGTGGTGTAGCCTACCTCCACTCTGCACTCATACCAGGGAGAATAAGACTGTGTGTGGTGTAGCCTACCTCCACTCTGCACTCATACCAGGGAGAATAAGACTGTGTGTGGTGTAGCCTACCTCCACTCTGCACTCATACCAGGGAGAATAAGACTGTGTGTGGTGTAGCCTACCTCCACTCTGCACTCATACCAGGGAGAATAAGACAGTGTGTGGTGTAGCCTACCTCCACTCTGCACTCATACCAGGGAGAATAAAACTGTGTGTGGTGTAGCCTACCTCCACTCTGCACTCAGACCAGGGGCTGTACTGCCACCTGTAACAGGGTCTGACAGGACAAGGTTTCCACTGCTCCAGCTGAGAGGGACAGGGACGCCCGTCTCCCTGGGATCCCTGCACCACCACCCTGCTACGCCACATCCGCCCTAGAACACAAAAATGCAGTGACATCATTAATGTGAAACACTCACTGGACAATTAGTCTTGTACAGATGTAGGATCTTAATTTGATCACCCTGTTGCAGGAGAACTTTCCTGCAATGCAGTGTAGTGCATTTGAGGTTTAAAAGGCTCCTGAAGTAAATTTCACTTTGAAAATTCAGACTTGATTTTCCCTTTATGAAACACCTTAAAAAATGTCCATGAATTATATCCAGATTTCCTGTTTGTGAGGATTATTTTCCTGCTGTTGCTAAACTGACTCAAATGAAGATTCTAAATCTGTAGTAGTTACAGTATTTTACTAGGCAAGTCAGTTAAGAACAAATTCTTATTTTCAATGACGGCCTAGGAACAGTGGGTTAACTGCCTGTTCAGGTGCAGAACGACAGATTTGTACCTTGTCAGCTCGGGGATATGAACTTGCAACCTTTCGGTTACCAGTCCAACACTCTAACCACTAGGCTGCCACCCTGCCACCCAAAGACAAGTCTGCAGACATTGTGACTATTTGATTCAGAAAGAATGCTTTGACTGTGATTCACATGGACATATGACTGATGTCTGAATAGGGAGATGCACGAGGTCGGGGCTACAAACCAACCACAGCAGGGATCTCCGTCTAGACAAACGCAAGTCAACGATGTCTTGTTCCCTCCTGTATTCTTTTCCTTTATTTTGAATGAAGTCTGCTAAAGTTCATCCATTGTCTTAATGTCAGGCCCTTCACCATTCAGTGCATTCAATTCAATTGGCAAGGAAATGTAATTACAGTATAGGCCTACAAACAGTTATTGTGTGTAGTTATGTACGTGTGTATTCGTGTGTACTCCTGTGCCTCTTTGCACGCGTGTTACTGTGTTATTTATAGGTTACTGTATCAGTCGTCCCTAACTGCTTGACAAAGGCAGCTCTTGAAAAAGCCTGCTACACTGTTCTGTCCTCCAGCCATATTGATTACCTCTCTACTTCCACTCTTCCACTTGAGCAAAATGACTTTTCCTTTACAGGACCCTATGAGGTGGTGAAGTCTCTCGTGGGTAATGGATTGGGTGTGCTGCAGTTTGAGCATTTCGTAAGCCTTCTTGATTCTAAAGGCTTTGCAATGTGATGTATACAGTAGTTATACTAAGAGTGCATCATCTCAGATAAAGTATAGGTATTAATAAGTGAGCTAACACACACACACACACACACACACACACACACACACACACACACACACACACACACACACACACACACACACACACACACACACACACACACACACACACACACACACACACACACACACACACACACACACACACACACACTGATTGTGATTTGCTGTAAAACACTGGTACTTCAAGTACTGCAGACTCAATGTCCACCTCGCATTCATTCCTCTCTTTCCACCCCTCTCGTATAAATTCCTCTCACTGCTTCCATGCCACATACTCTTTCAAACCCCTTTCTCCATCTCTGTTTTGCAATTGGTCACATATAACAGCTCATTTTCCAACACAGAGCCAGCAATCCTCTCTCTCAACCAAACAAACAAAGAACACCTGCTACACTTATCAGACAGTAAATACAACATTCTCCATCAGACATAATACGACCTCACATCCTGTCCTAGCCAACAGAACATCCTCTGTAGATCAGGTGAGGATCCCCATTGCACCTTTAGCCACTCTAAAAACACTTATCTCTTGCCTGTGATTTAGCTGCAGGTGCTAGAGGCTACAGGCCGGCTGTTACTTCAAAGGGCTTCCCACAGGGCCGCTAGCAGACAGACATGATAGGACAGAATCAATTGTCTGATGCTGTACAACAACAAACAACAAAGGACAGAGCAGCCACTTTACAGGGCGACGTATGAGGCAATCTCTCTCAGTTCAATGAGCAATCCTGCGATTCTTGTGTGATTTTGCGCAGACGGAGATCCCCGTGACCGTTGCCAATCTGACAGTGTAGAGGAGCTGTTGATTTAACGTGGGTTGACAGCACAGCGAACGTAGGAAGGTGTGCATTCTATTACGTAAGGTTGACCGAAACAGAGTGAGATTTGACGATACTGTATGACCGTGTTTAATGCCATTTGTCTCGTTTGTAATCTTTGTTTTTTTCCCCCCAAACCCTGGCTGCCTGAGATATGTTGTGATATTAGCTTGAATAGAATATTTGTAGGAAACAAATCAAATGGTCCTTATGTAACTCATGCACTGTAGTATCTCATATGGAAACAATATACATATAACAACCAAGATTAACCCATTAAGTGTCCTTCAATTCTTCTTGATCATCTCAGATGTTTACCTAGGAGCCATTGACAGTAAAAAGATATAGGAGTATATATAAAACATTTCAAATTGAACCTTTATTAAACTAGGCAAGTCAGTTCAGAAAAATTCTCATTTACAATGACGGCCTACCGGGGAACAGTGGGTTAACTGCCTTGTTTAGGGGCCGAATGACAGATTTTTACCTTGTCAGCTAGGGGATTCGATCGAGGAAACCTTCGGTTGCTGGCTCAATGCTCTAACCACTAGGCTACCTGTCTTACCATCCAATCCACACGTGTGCGAGCATTCCGACCAGGCCGACCAATCAGACAGCTGGCAGTTGACGGGACACTCCACCACACAGGAAATGTTCATCTGCCACTTCCTCTCCAGGCTCAGCTGCGAAAGAGCGGGATCATTATCACTCAGTTACAGTATCAGTCACAACACCTATCATAGTGGCGTTTTGCAACAGACTGCTACAGCCAGCCCAGACCCATTACTTCTTACTTCTGTCTGACCCCTAGGTAAATAGCCTATAATTCTCAGGAGCCGCTGGTTCTGTTCTGGCACAAGATGGGCACCCGGCTTGTTTAAACCCTATTATCTCTGATTGAGCCGGACTGCAACTGGGCCATGGGTTCAATACCAGTGAGTTTAGTTTTCCCACTGCAGCCTGCAGGGTACAATTTGAGAGAGTCTGAATGGATTATGAATAAACTGAGTTGAATCTGATGGGGCTGCAGCAATCCTCATGTGTAAACACTTCTGTATGTTTTATGAAGATACTGTACATGCCTGTCATTTTATTTGCCTAGAATCACTTGTGGCTGATACTGATCCAAAGAGATAATATATTACGTTGTTGCTGCTCTGCTGCGCTAAATTAGTAATACTCCAAGGACACACAACTTCAAACTATTGACACTACTGATGGAAACGGTCCAATTTCAGAATCTCTAGCTCAGTATTGACTTTCACCATAGTGGATCGGAATGAGAGCTAGGATTGTAATCAGGAGTTGGGGATAGAGCATTTAAGAGGATCTCACCTCCTTACAGAACTTGAGGTCGACAGACTTGCTGTCGCTGCGTACACAGTCCAGCATCCGCGTCTTGATGCCGTTCCCACACACAGCATTGGCACTTAGCTGACATGTGCTCCAGTCTGAGGGCAAAAGGCAGACCAGTATGAAAATCACACTCAAATTCAAGACAAACTCACAAACATACACTGAGTATACTAAACATTAGGAACACGTTCCTAATATTGAGTTGCACTCCCTTTTGCCCTCAGAACAGCCTCGATTCGTCAGGGCATGGATTCTACAAGGTGTCCAAACGTTCCACAGGGATGCTGGCCCATGTCGACTCCAATGCTTCCCACAGCTGTGCCATGTAGGCTGGATGTCCTTTGGGTGGTTGACTGTTCTTGATACACACACCGGTGTGTCTGGCACCTACTACCGTACCCTGTTCAAAGGCATACATTGTTTTTTGGTCTTGCCCATTCACCCTCTGAATGGCACTCATAAAACAATCCATTTCTCAATTGTCTCAAGGCTTGATAATCCTTCTTTAACCTGTCTACTCCCCTTCATCTACACTGCTTGAAGTGGAGTGAACAAGTGGAATCAATAAGGGATTATAGCTTTCACCTGGATTCACCTGGTCAGTCTATGTCATGGAAAGACCAGGTGTTCTAAAATGTTTTCTATTCTCAGTGTACGGTAGGTCCCGAACCAATGATTTATATATATACTAGATGGCTAAAAGGGGGGCACTGATTTGAAGCCACCGCTGTTCCATTTTACTACTCCCCCATCATTGTAAAAAATAAGCTATAGAAATTAATTTGATTCATTTTAATGCATACATTTGTTTTTACCAAGCTTATTCTATTACAGACACCTTAATGCATACTTTGAAATGATATTATGTGAGCTAAACATAGAAATAATCATAAGTAAATTTAAATAACATTTTCCTTAACATATAACTTTTAGAAAGTAATAATGTTGCTGTCCCCACTACAATATTAAAATTCTTAAATACATGTAATTTTGTCCTTGAAACATTTAATTGAAATACTGTAAAGACTTCCATTTATTCCTTCTTCTGGGAAGTACCAATATGTCCGACCGGTGGCTTCAAAGCCTCTCATTGGCCAATACACAGCATTTGCAATCTAGTGTTTATATAGATCATTGCCCCTGAACTGGACAGGAGATACACATGCAAAGCTTCAATCATTAGGCAAAGGGTACATTTGATGTCAAAGCCTGTTTTAGGCAGTTCCAACCCCAAGCCATTTTCTAAAGATAGGATATGTACTCAGTTGAGTTTGATTAGTTTGGCAACAGACGCATTGGGAACACCTCTAACACTTGAGCTCATTAACTGAATGACCACTTGTAACACCTGCTCTGCCATGCTTTTGACAGCTAAACTAGGGCATATGACGGAGGAGCATATAAAAAGATCCAGAGTAACGCCCACGCCTATTTCAAGAGAAGTGGTGGAATTGTCAGACTTGCGTCAAAGTAAACATACCTTAATAGAATATGACTCAAGTAAAAAAGTCACACAGTTAAATACTACTTGAGTGAAAGTCTAAAAGTATTTGGTTTTTAAATATACGTACGTATCAAAAGTAAAAGTATATTATATTAAGCAAACCAAATGGCACAATTTTTTTTTTTAATTTTTATTTATTTAAGGATAGCCAGGGGCACACTCCAACACTCAGACGCCATTTACAAATAAAGCATTTGTGTTTAGTGAGTCCGCAAGATCAGAGGCAGTAGAGATGACCAGGGATGTTCTCTTGATAAGTGTGTGAATTGGACCATTTTCCTGTACTGCTAAGCCTTCAAAATGTAAGGAGTACTTTTGGGTGTCAGGGAAATTGTACGGAGTAAAAAGTATATCATTTTCTTTAGGAATGTAGTGAAATAAAAGTTATCAAAAATTGAAATAGTAAAGTATTTACATAAACAATCCTCTGAAGTGAAACATATTGTAACGGTTCTCGTCCTCCTTTTCTGAGGAGGAGTAGTAAGAAGGATCGGAGGACCAATGTGCAGCGTGGTAAGTGTCCATATTGTATTTATTATATGAACACAAAACAAAAACAGTGAAAACGAAACTAAATAGTCCTGAACGGTGAAATAGCACAGAACAGAAAATAATCACCCACGAAACACAATAGAAAACAGGCTCCCTAAATATGGTTCTCAATCAGGGACAATGATTGATAGCTGCCTCTGATTGAGAACCATACCAGGCCAAACACAGAAATAGCAGATCATAGAAAAACTAACATAGACAACCCACTCAACTCACACCCTGACCAAACTAAAACAAAGACATAACAAAAGAACTAAGGTCAGAACGTGACACATATCGTTTGAATCCAGAGAAGTTGGAATCGCAGAACCACAATCAAATAACCATGTGGCTCTAGTTAAGCCAGGAAGCATGTCTACCACTGAGGGGCCTGGGGATCACTCAAACGCCTGCAACACTCTGACAAAGATGAGTGGCTGTTTTTAGCGGCTGTTTTAAGTGCTCAACTCCTGCTGCAAAGCTTTGTGGCACTCAGGGGAGTGGAAGAGGGAGATTGTGGAGAGAGAGAGAGAGAGAGAGAGAGAGAGAGAGAGAGAGAGAGAGAGAGAGAGAGAGAGAGAGAGAGAGAGAGAGAGAGAGAGAGAGAGAGAGAGAGAGAGAGAGAGAGAGAGAGAGAGAGAGAGAGAGAGAGAACGATTCAGACAAGCAAAGGCAAGATGGATCCTGGCTACTTGAAATAGAGTATTTCCAGTAATGATCTCTACTGGTATTTTATTTGCATAGTTACTGTGTGGCCCTGAAAGGCCTGGGTGACGCTGGGAGCAGAGCGCTACAGATTAGCAGTGAAGCGAGCAACAGACAGAGAGAGGAGAGAGAGAGAGCTACGATATTGAAGATAACACTACACATCTCTGGAATCACAGAGGAGCCACCAAAAAAGACTGCAGTTTAATTGGACCAAGTCGTTTTGGAGTAGCACTAAATAAGAGTATGCTGCACCAAGAGTGTGCAAAATGAATACATAACCTTATAGTGTGTATATAGATGTTTTTAACTGCATTAGTTGGGTAAAGTTATTTCAGTATGAGTAAAATTGGAACACTTCAAAGGCCGAGTGAGGTCAATAACATGATTTCCCAGGGTTTTGTATATATTTCCACACTATGAACTTGGAATAATACTATACAAATTGTGAAAATTATGATAATGCCCTTTTAGTGTAAGAGCTGTTAAAAATGGCCGCCTGACATTTCTGCCTGTTTTGGTAGGATGCAGTCACCAGGAGGAAAATAAGTTAATAGATCAAGAAATTGCTCACGCTAAGAAGCTATTTTTGTTTCTTTTTGACCATTTTGATTGAAAACAGTCACAGTAAGGTACTTAACTGTTACCCAGAAATGATTTGATATTGAGGTAAAAACAGCAGCATTGGGCCTTTAAGTAACAGTGTAAGTAGATAGCCACTGATGAGGGAAAGTAGCTACTTATAGACAAACTAGATGGAAGATGTCAAAGTGAGATGTTCTGCGATTGATTTTTTTTTTTTTACCTGTGATGTTGTAGAAATAGTGAAAGCAGTTCAGGTTCAGACTACATGGCTCCTTCTCTGTGGTGTCCGGACATTGTCTCCCTGCTCCAGGTGACCGGATGGCGTAAGCTGTCCGTTTCCTACTGTTGTTGTAACTGCATGGCTGAAAAGTAGGCACAATTTCACATCGACATGGAGGGGTTGAGCAAAAAGGGGGGAGGGTTGTGTATTTTTGTTATAGCGTAAATGATTTGGCAGCAAGTCATAAGACGTCTACGTAGACAGATCACTGAACTGGAACTAAGCCCCTTTTCAATGGAGACGCCTTGTCGCCATGATGTCCATATTTATTGAACATGAAAGTCGATTCAACTGTGTGAATTTGAAGGCTTCTGGATTATTTCCCAGCTTTTTCTCCATATTTAATTGTCTTAAATAAAAGTGGATTAACATTCCATGTTTTGATGTCATGCCATTCCCAATTCCCAGGGCTGCCAACATTTCCATATCCTCTCTACTGGCATTCCTGGAATATGGAATTCCTAGGAATTTTGCGGAAAAACGTTGAGGATGCTTCTCAAATAGATATTCCAACCTTACATTCCCTTTACACAGTGTGAGAGTGGGAAGAACACTGCCTCTGGAATAACATCGCTGGAATATTTTATTCCTCATGAATTAAACATGGTACCGGCAAGACTCCATGTTGAGATTGGAATTGTGGGAAGTCAGCATGTCAAGCACTTCAAGAGAACGGGGTGTGATTAACAATGGCTGGCGCCTTTTCAGGAAAACAGCAGGTGACGTCGAAACAGTTCAATCGCTCTTTTTTTTTACAACCAATGAAATGTGTCAGAGGGGGAGGAGTGGACCCCTTACTGCGGTTAACTACTGGACTTTGATTATATTCAGTAATATTTCATACATGTGTCTATTTTACAGCTGTGAGGCAACCATGGTCGGGCTGCCTTTACCGTGTTACAAAGGCTTCCTAGCAGTGTCAGGCTGGAGAGTGAGAATGGTTCATGATCCGATCGGAGCCGGTGCAGCTGTTTCACCAGGGGATTTCTACATCCAGAAATACATTCACCTCCACTGAAGTCTCGATCAGGAAGTAGTTACATCGGTTTCTTTCTCTGTGTATTTTAATGGGCGAGAATTGGATAATGTGATTCACAGGCATTTGTTACCGTTCTGCAGCACACATTTCAATTTTTATTTTATTTTTCTGCCTCCGTGGAGGAGGAAATATCATACTGTGAAGGACTCACAATCCATTTATCCTAAGACAAACAAACTCTTTATGTTAGGTTCCAGTCTCTTTCGAAAAGTGAGAAATGGGTATCAGTTTCAATCACAGGACTTCATATCACAGAATCAGTGGGGTGAATAAAAAAAAACTATCCTACAGATCCAGGGTCAGTTCCTACCACATACATGTACCAGGCTGCAGCAACTCCAGAGAGGCCAAAACTTTTGTACAGATCCAGGAAACCTCTTACCACACTCATCACATACACATCATACATACATGAATAGAGATGACTGGTCTCAGACCAGTTATTCTTACCAGGCTGCAGCGGTTCCAGCTGCTCCAGTCAGAGAGGACACAGTCCTCGGGGCAGGGCAGCCGGCTTCCCCGCGTCCCCAAGGGCATGTCCTCCGGGTCACACAGGTAGTCCTCCACAGACTCAGATGGACCGTCAATAGTGTTCAGCATACACCTATGGGATTGGCCCAGAGATGTGTTCATATGACCTTACATAGTCAAAACATTTAGCTGTCAATCAAACGCAATATATACAACATATTTACATGCATATGTTGAGGACCATGGATTTATACTGTGCGTGACACAACGGTCTTCGTATGAGGGAGTGGAACATCGCTTGGGATGGTTTTATTTAGGCTACAGTAGTGTGATGTAGTGAAAGGGTATAGTACCTGACTTTGCGGGTCTGGACGCCCTCTCCACAGTTCTCCTTCAGGTCCAAGTTGCTGACCTTCCACACACTCCAGGGTTCAGCCACCCACACATACTGACTGCAGTCACTAATACAGGGCACAACCTCATACACCTGGGGGAAGGCACCAGGCAAGAGGTTTGACACTTAATATGTATATGGTTATTACCTCCGTTTATCATTGAGTTTGGGTGACAAGAATAGTGTCAATGATATTACTGTGTTGAGATGATTAAGACATTACCAGAGGTGTTTTGTTAGTGCTTATGTCTATCCCTTTTAATCTTACCCCTGCTACGTCTGTGAGTGTTCTGTACAGTACTATGCACAACAAGAGATATTTAGTATGTGGGACATGGTTGACAATGGGAATTGATAATACTGAAAAGGGTCTTACCTGGGCCTATTGTGTTTATCCGTATCCAGTGTGCATTGTGGAATGAAAGTGACAAAGATTTGGTATAATTGACAAATGCAAATATTGAATGGCTTCGATCAAACATTTGATTAATGTGACGTTGTAAATAAAGGCTGCCTCTGTGAAGACCCCTTTAGAGAGTTCAAACACTGAGAAACAGATCAACATACCATGAATTTAATCCACTTCTCTGAATCTGTTGCTATTCATGTTGAAGGTAAAAAAAAAAATGTAATTTCTCAAATCATTTCTGTTGGATGGATCCATTTATAGTATCCATTCCCCTGGCCCTCTATTCTACCCAGCAAAAGCAATTTGGCAATCATGAGAGAAAGTAACGGAAGGTAATTCAAACAGAATATTTTAATGAATATTTCATTTGTTTCTCTCTCCTATGTGTTTGTAATAATGTGTTTCTAACACAAAAACGGTGTTATTTATCACAAACAGTGCCTGAAAAAATAATTTATATTAGGAAAAACTGGCATCCATATTAGGAAGTCCCTCAGCTGTCAGACAAAATTCTTACAAGTAAACATGAACTAATTTCTACATTAGACAGTCTTGTGAGTGTTTCTCATGCTGTACCTGGTTGATGTGGTCCAGTTTGGGGCAGGGTCGCCCTCCGTTGTAGGGTTTCTCCCGGAGCCACTTGGATCGCACTTTGACCCCGCTACCACATGACTTGCTGCAGCGGGACCAGTTGGACCACTCGCTGAGCTTACAGTCTGATGGACAGGGGATGATGCATGCCTCCTCAATGTAGCCTGCATGGAGGAGAGAGAGAGTGGTGTGAGAAGGGCCAGGAAAAGACAGGGGCCCATGGAGGCCCCCAGGAGCCCTATGATGCATAGCCCTTCCTTTCCATGGTATAGCATCTATTCTAGTCTGATTGCGATAAGGTTATGACATGTTGCAAAACGTAATTGCATGTTCATGACATTTTCACGAAGGAGTTAAAGCATAATGTTACCCATTCTATTTTTGTTTTCCGTAATAAACAATAACGTCGTAATAAACTCTTGTGAAAATATTGTATGTGCAACTTGGAGAAAATCCAAGGTGTAACGATATCACATGACCAGAAAACCAATACTAGCACCAACAACATGAGCAAATAATGGCTCAACTGTTGATTTCCAGAGACGGCTGATGTTGCGCTATAACAATAGAGCTACACCCCAGGGTCTCATATGGAGCTGTTAAAATAAATAAAAAATACTCTGGAACAGTGGTTTGGGTCAACTGTAAGCTTTTTCATGTAATCTATGTTTCCTCAAGTGGCTGACAGGGTCATGACATGGCAACTGGGGCTGGCTGGCTTAAGCGTCTCACTCTGCTTTATTACTCCTGTTTATCTGGATCCCTACATCCCCAAGCCCTGATATCCTGTGTCTGTCTCGACAAGCACACAGAGGTCGCAGGCTAATGCACTGGAAGAGGTTATCCATGTGAACCACTGGCTACATTTCAGTGGAGATCAACACGTTTCTTCTCGATGCTTTTTCACGAGATGGTTGTTAATGAACTGGAATGTACGGTGTATTGTATACGTTTGAGGGCTGGGTCTGAACTAAAGCTTCAGGGTTGAAGGCCTGAGGCTGTGTTATTGTGTAGCAGCGTTTCCCTGTGGTCCCATCCAGATTGAATTGGAAAACAGCTAAATCAATGAAGTGAACACGCAAGGAGACAAAATGAGGTGTTTGTGCATAAAATGCACTTTTTTTTGACAACATTCTGTCTTCCTGAAGACTCTCTAGGTGCTGGGTGTGTGATTGATTGGAAGCCCTGGCTGTTAACTGCTACCATTGTCAGCAGTATTTGACCCTGGAATCCTGTTCAAACATAGGAGCTCCCTGAGTGATGGGGCAGACCACATGGCAGGAAGACGGGGTGGCAGGGAAATAAGCCTCTCCGATCCCAACAGGGGTGACCCTAGTGGCACAGTGACACGCCTTACTGTGACATCACAAACACCAGTGGAGGCTGGTGGGAGGAGCTGTAGGAGGACAGACTCAGTGTAATGACTGGAATGGATGAATGGAACGGTATCAAACAGATCAAACATAATGAAACCACATGTTTGACTCAGTCCCATTTATTCAATTTCACAATGTAAATTGTCTCATTAAATGCTTTCAATATTTCTATATGAATTTGTATAATTTATAGTTGGTTAGAGATTTTTTAAGTTATATAAATTTGGAGCTACTGACATTTTAAAATATTGTCCCATATCCCTTAAGGATAATGAATGCCAAACCAAATTGACCATGGGCATGATGATTGTTCACGTGCAGCTGCGCGGTCCTGAACTAATGATTACTTGGGTGCTGCCAGCTGTGGGCAGGATTGAAATAAACCCAACCCAAGGAAAACTTATACACTAACCTTCATTCCGTGACGTGCCATTGTTTTCCTAATTATCTCTCAAATCTCAGTTTGGACGTGACTGACCTTATGAACAAAATGATCCTATTTACACTTTGTAACACTAGAACAAATGTTTCGGACTAATATCGATGCCACATAGGCCATTTTCTACCAGAGAAGTTGTTAATAGCCTTCAATTGCTCTTTAAGCCAGCCTAATGATCTGAAATCATCCCTTATGCCATGTAGTTCATGGACCCTCACATATGTGTTCATCCCCTATAGATCTACATGAACCCCCTGATACAGTTCTGTTCCTACAGTGCCAATTCCAATCAGAGGAATTAGAACCAGAGTTAAACATACAGAGAGTGTCTCTATATGTCTGATTAGTACTGCAGCTACAGTGTAAAGACAGTTTCAAACCAAAACACATTTTGATGTATAGTTATCCGCTGCGTGTCTGCAGGGGTGTGGTGGAATGAGAGGATACGGAGTGGGAGAAACACTGCATATTGTATCACATTTCTTGAGGGATCCATAGAATGGATGTGTTGCTGTTTAATCAGAACTTTTCTGTTCCACAGCACAGCTTAAATTTAGCACAACCTATTGCGTTCACCTGATTTGTTTTGCTGCGTCATTTCGGCAGTTTGGAAGTGGCCCAATCATCTCTTAATACCATGGCAGCCCCTCCTCCTCTCACTACATTAGCTAACCCTAATCCTCAACAGCACTCTCCTGCCCATGTAGAGTAGTTCACTAGCCCTTACTAATATGTCGGCTCCCAATCGCCTCCAACTAAACCACTTCCCCACCACAACCTCACATACTGCTAGAGGTTACTGGTCCTTAACAACATGTCCGCCTTACTACAAGCCTTCACCTACAGCGCAGATTCCCACAGTGACCTCATTCCTCAGTCCTTCTCCGCTATGCAATCTGGTTTCAGAGCTTGTCATGGGTGCACCTCAGCCACGCTCAAGGTCCTAAACGATATCTTAACCACCATTGATAAGAAACAATACTGTGCAATACTGTGCAATACTGTGCAGCCGTATTCATTGACCTGGCCAAGGCTTTCGACTCTGTCAATCACCACATCCTCTTCGGCAGACTCGATAGCCTTGGTTTCTCAAATGATTGCCTCGCCTGGTTCACCAACTACTTCTCTGATAGAGTTCAGTGTGTCAAATCGGAGGGCCTGTTGTCCGGGCCTCTGGCAGTCTCTATGGGGGTGCCACAGGGTTAAATTCTTGGACCAACTCTCTTCATCATCAATGATGTCGCTCTTGCTGCTGGTGAGTCTCTGATCCACCTCTACGCAGACGACACCATTCTGTATACTTCTGGCCCTTCTTTGGACACAGTGTTAACAACCCTCCAGACGAGCTTCAATGCCATACAACTCTCCTTCTGTGGCCTCAGAGCAAATGCTCTTAAATACAAGTAAAACTAAATGCATGGTCTTCAACCAATCGCTGCCTGCACCTGCCTGCCCGTCCAACATCACTACTCTGGATGGTTCTGACTTAGAATATGTGGACAACTACAAATACCTAGGTGTCAGGTTAGACTGTAAACTCTCCTTCCAGACTCATATCAAACATTTCCAATCCAAAGTATCCTTCACTCATGCTGCCAAACATACCATTCTAAACTGACCATCCTACCGATCCTCGACTTCGGCGATGTCATTTACAAAATAGCCTCCAATACCCAGTCAATAAATTGGATGCAGTCTATCACAGTGCCATCCGTTTTGTCATCAAAGCCCCATATACTACCCATCATTGCGACCTGTACGCTCTTGTTGCTTTGCTTTATCTTGGCCAGGTAGTAATTGTAAATGAGAACTTGTTCTCAACTTGCCTACCTGGTTAAATAAAGATGAAATAAAATATACATTAAAAAAAATTCCCTCTTAAACACCCAATTCCTGTCAAGCCAAGGCCAAGCCTCTCAGAGCCATCCCATAGTTTATAATCATGGAAAAGGGAATGGCTGAGTTACAAAGTACAGAATCCATACTAGAAACATTGTCAAGGTGAGGCGTGAAGGTCCAAGGAGGAGGAATGGCAAGGTTCCTAATATGGATTCTGTACACATGGTCACTGGTCAGTACTCCAACCAACACCTTTTAACCCACCATGGAGACTTGAACAGTTCACGTGTGAAACGTTAACCCCATAAAATGGGGAAAACTCCATAGACTCCAGCAAATCAGCAATAGATGAACTTGTGTCAAATCATCACCGCTTGAGTCCAAAACTTTACAAAAAGGTTAACAGTAAAAGGAATGTCTGTGTATGTCGTCGCTGTGAGCAACACAGCCTTTCAGCGTTAATCCCCGCCTCTATTGATCTCTGGGGGGGGGTAGAGATAACTACCCCCCCCCCCTCCTCTTCTATTAATATTAACCCTGACGATGGGAGGAAGAGAGAGAGCAAGAAGAGAGAAAGAGAGAGGGCGAGAGAGAGTGAGAGATACGCAGAGAGAGAAAGAGAGAGGGAGAGAAGAGAGGGAGAGAGAGTCAGAGAGAGAAACATGAGAGGGAGAGAGATAGGGAAGTGATATTGCATGTATTACGCTACATACCGTAACGAGACGATCATCTCAGTGACAAAAACACATTATTCGAGAACACTATCAATAATTCCTTCCATAATCATATACATTATACCTTGTCCCACAAACACACACATATTTTCATTCCTAATACGTCCCAGTGCCGGGCTCCAGTCGTACCCACTCCCAGGCTTACTAATGTGCAACTGATTCTCTGAGTCATAGCTTGGGCTCTGTTCAGAAATGTATGACACTGATGTGTTCATTTCTACATCTCGCTCTCTGCTGCCACTTATATCAGTACATGTCTTCAAAATTCAACTATTCTAAAAGCAATTTGTCTGCATGTGTCAAATTAGAGAGGGCATCGAGTGTTCCTTTGCGCTTCATGTTTTAAGAACAAGAAGATAAGAGCGATTCAGATAAGAAAAGTTCAGACAAGAATATTCGAGAAAATAAATCATGTCAAGTTCAGTTTAAAAGAAAATCCAGTTTTAAAAATAAACAGTTGTTTTAAAAATAGTAATATTCATGAGAGCCAGAGAACTTAGAAAGTGGTAAAACATCTTACATTTTAATACAGATATTGCAATGTTTTGTACACGCATTGCTTATTGATTCACTGAAATCATCATTGGAGAGAAACCTAGCAACCCAGTCGACCCACATCCCCGCCCTTGGCATCAAACCAAGCACTGTAGCTGTGATTTGGGGCAGATTTGGTGCTGGCAGGTCATCAGTCATCATCAGAGATGAGGGGTCATAGTTAACAGAGCAATGCATGATGCCATTAGGAGCATACTCTCTCTGTGTCTGTATTAGTGTGTGTTAATTAGTGTGTGTATTGGTGTGTGTGTGTATTAGTGTGTGTGTGTATATTAGTGTGTGAGGGGCTCAGGGGGAGATTACGGCTAGTCAGCTTCCCCCTGGGGGGCACGCACACACACACACACACACACACACACACACACACACACACACACACACACACACACACACACACACACACACACACACACACACACACACACACACACACACACACACACACACACACACACACACACACAACAACTCCACCCCACCATGGCTGTTGCATCGTGAGGTCTCCACCAGTCTGTTGTCCTGGTCGTAACACACCATGGCCTGGTAGCGGTAGCCCTGGCCACACTCCTTGATGTTCCCCTGGACCTTCGTGCCCGGGAGACTCTCCACCCGGTCTCCCACGGCCAGGATGCAGTCGGACCAGTTGCCCAAGGGCTGGGCGTTGTACTTGTCACACGGGCAGTACTGCGTCTCGCTCAGAGGGTACATCTGGGTGTTCTTACACTTGTCCTTCTTCTTGCTTCTCCCTGGGGTGGAGAGAGGATAAGGGTTAGTAGGTAGGACGTTTGTGTTTGTGTGTGTCTGCCTGCCTGCAGGTCTGTCATGTGCAATTTAAAAGCTAAACTCCATCCTGTCACTAGGCATTAATATGCATAATTATGTTCTCATTGAGTAACATATAAATATTCCACATCCAGATTAATTGGACCAGACCTCATTAAAATTCTTAGGCTGCTCCCCAAAACAAGAGACTTTATCTAATAGTTGCTAATAGCATCTATGCTGCACTCTAGCAGGCTACATGCTACCTCCCCTTCTCGCAAGGTCATAGAGTAAACTGAATCAGTCATGTGTTGCTTATAAGCTATAGAACTTCCTTAATGGACAGCCCCGGTGCAAAGTGCCATACTACCAAAAGTCCACGCATTTTGTTACTATTCCTCACCTACAAGTAACCTCTTCCTGGTTCGGACCCCCACACAGTCAGCTGTGCAGGACGAGAACTTGGACCAGTTGGTGAGCTGGCAATCATCCTGGCATGGGAGCTGGCACCGCTGAGTGATGGGGGGGCATGGTGTTGGCAAACTTCAGACACTCCCCAATGTCTGCCTGCGCTCCGTCCAGCTGGCGACAGGACACGGCTGTGGGGGGAAATCAAAGGCACAATGTCCCTTGGTGGCCATTTTGTCTGGGTCAAAGAGATTTAGCAGGAATGGAGACATTGATTGGTTTGGTGGGTTGCAGAAAAGGTGTACTATGTAATACAGGGTGGTTGTCAATTGAACACAGCCTCAGGCAGACGTTTTTTTTAAATACGGTCAGTAACAACGTAGAAAGAAGGGTCAGGTTCAATGTTAATATGACAAATATGTTGAGTTTTGAATAAAAGGACATTACTGAAGATATTGCAATATGTGCTTTTCGTTATGCCGTAGACACTCAAGATCCAATTATTTTTCTACCCCAAAGTAACTTACAAGCAGAGTTCTGCTCAAACTCCCTTGGGCCTCTGTTGACTCTATACGTTTGGATCGCTGTAGCCTGTTGATATGTGTGGGGTTGTTTGTGGTGGCATGTGTGTTGACAGTGAGTGTGACTGGCGGTCAGGAGTGTTCCAGGTCCCTCCAGGTACACAGCAGTGAGAAGCTGTGAGAAGCCGTGAGACGCCCCAGGGGTAAAGAGACACTGTGTCTCAGCATGTCTCAGAGAATGACAAGCAGTGACCTGGATTCTTTAGAGCCCAGGGATGTTAACGTCTACAATCACAGGCTATGAGAGTCAGCCCAACGCTTACAGGAGGATTGTGGATGTCAGATCGTTTGTGTGAAGAAAAGGAAATTGTAACGTGTCTCTTTCCATTTATGCATATTAGCACTTCACAAGTGGCAATTTACAACATTGCTACTGATTATAGTTCTATTTAAAGCTATATAACAATGGAATTATTCTGTGACCTGAAAAAACATATGTACGCTCCTTTTATCTACAGTAGGTGAGCCATTCCTGAATGCAAGTAAAACGTACGCTTCAATATGCTGTCATATGGTGTTCGCTTACAATTGAAACATATTTACAGGTTGTAGTTAGCCAGGGGAGGAATGTAGCAGCTCTCCCAAATGGAGCTGTGATTGAAGCTGCATGAAAAGAGCCTGAGGTACCTGGTACTTAGAAACTGTCTCAAACAAACAAGGTGGATGCCTAAGTCATGAAGACATTGACATCCTAAATTCACTGAGGGATGACAAGCGGTGTCCTCAGTGCTGCGGGGAGTGTCAACCCCAGTTCACGTCTTCGCCTAAAGGAGAAGAATTTGACAAGTGGTTTAAGAAGCACAATTTGCCTCTCCTAACCTTGCCAAATCCATCTGTTTTCTCCTGGCTGAGATTCAGAGGCCACAAAGAATGTCAATTTCATTGTGGATGTTTAAATTGGATAGAAGAGTAAGTAATAGAATGGGATTTGTGAAGGAAAAAAGAGACGGTTAAAGGATGTCATTTCACCTCTTGTTTGAAGACCTGGTCCACATGTCTCCCGAGCCCCTGGGCTGTCCTCCCTGATGTACCATGGCACCAATTGACACCTTCTCCATTTGTGTGACTTCCACCTGCAATAGAGGAAGTATTGTGATGATGCTGATTGTGATAATGATGTTGAACGTGATGATGATCATCAAGTCAATGTCATCACAATCATTAAAATCATCACATTCAACAGTAACATTATCAGCAGACAGTAGAGGTCATTAGTGTATAGTAACGATACACTTTATGAGTAAGAGTTGCTAACGACAGTAGCAATAGTATCATCGTTGGTGTAATCATCTCCATGTACAGGGTCTTCAGAAAGCACTGTGCTGTACCTGTAACCAGGGCAGACTTTAGGAGCCTCACAGTCCTTTTCCTCCTCCAGCACCTCAGGACAGTCTTGGCCCCCGTTGGCTGGAAGCTGGAGGATGACGTGTTTTCTCCACTGCTTCTTCTTCTGAATGTTACCAGCTGACAAAGCAAACAGTACATTGAGTATTACTTTAATTCTATCTTATAATTCGAGTTTCAAACACCGGAAATTTGTCACAGTACCTAAACCTGTCTGGCTCGGTGTTGGACTGTCTGTCACAGTGTTGGACTGTCTGTCACAGTGTTGGACTGTCTGTCACAGTGTGCAGCTCTCTCACTCGTGGAGAGTGGAATAGAGCTAGAGCTAGAGCTAGGTCACAATGTTAAGCGACCCTCTCCCTCATTGCAGCGCTAGATAGAACTTTGTGGAATAACGCAGATCTATGAAGAAAAACCAGGTTCTGTCACAGCGAACAAGCTTTATTCGGGAAGCCCCTTTGATTGGGAGATATGGCATATACATTTTATGTGATGCATTTGTGTTGTGGGTTCACAATTCTTACCTTTTATAAGATCTCTGCCAAGCAGGGAGGGAAATAATCTACTCAGGACTTACTGCACATGCAACAACACAGCACAAGGGAACTCCTCATAAACACTACACTGTCTCCTGCAGATTTCTAAATACACTAGGACATCCTTTTACTATACTGTCAGAAGCATCATCAGACCTCGGTAGAGGCCTATTTCATATCCCTCTTTCAACGCATTCATCTGGAAACCAAGCAGAACACTTTGACGTTTGAGAAACATGGATGAACGTCTCATTTTGACGTGAGACTGTGAGAGCTGGTTGCTTTCATGAGCTCGAGAACTGTAGCAAAACTTCCCCCACCTTTTAGATCAGAAGATATCCGCCTACCATTCCGTCATGTCAACCATCCATCCATCCAAATCCAATAATTCCATGGCTTCGCCTTTGTCTTTATAAACGTTCACACACTTGGCCCATTCTATGACATGGGATAATCCAAAGAGCAACACAGCAGCTGTCGATTGCCAGTGACCATCCTTCATCAAGTAGCATTTGCTATATATGATCAACACACACCTTTCAAGGAGTATGGTATTTGATGCAAACATGTAAGAATAATTGGGCTTGGCTTGCAAACAAAATATGTAATTTCGCTGTCATCACAGAACGTAGATTATTTTTGTAGATCTGCTTCATTCCACAAAGTTCTATCTAGCACCACAGTGAGGGGGAGGGTTGCAGAACCTTGTGACCTAGCTCTAGCTTCTACTTCACTCTCCACTCTGAAATGTGCCGCTGTTCCCTTTTAAATGATGTTGAGACATTCCATGTCAAACTGATGTATTTCAGGGTAGAGTGGGCGAACGTTGACTGCTTTATCGTTGCAGTGAAATCATCAACAAGATGGATGCTTTCTCCACGATCAGCGGTATTCCCAATAGACACACCCGGTGAATAAACACAATTAAGAACTATAAAGTTCTGCCAGAGCTCTGACTATAGATCACTGGTTCTCAATCCTGGTCCTGGGGACCCAAAGGGGTGCACATTTTTGTTTTTGCCCGAACACTACACACCTGATTCAAATCATCAACCCATAATCAGGCTTTGGTGATTTGAATCAGGTGTGTAGTGCGAGGGCAAAAACAAAAATGTGGGTCCCCAGGACCAGGATTGAGGACCAGTGATCTATACTGATGAAGATGTTGTTTTATGGTTCAGGACTGGCCCAGGAGTGATGAATCATATTATATGAGTGTATTACAGGCTCCGGGTAGCCTTGACCTTCAGTTTCAACCAGTGTGGGTAGGAGGCAGGTCATCCTATACAGCAAGAGAACATCAGCACTACTATCAAAATATACGACTGAGACTGTGTGTGGCGAGGGCCAAAGATTCATGCAGTCATGCCAAATATAGAAGTCATCAAAATCTGAACGATGATAATTTCATCCCATAAATCAATGTAATGTATTCAACAATGTTCTCCAGCTGTGGCCATGGCTGTCTGACAAAGGTGACGTGGTCTGAAGGTGTTTTTATCACAGCATGAAAACAACACTAGCAACAACAACATGGCATCTTGTCACTTGTAGCCACAGGCTAGAATGTTTACTGGTTTGCACTAAATTAGGTCATCTTAGGGTCATCCTACATGTCAATCTGTCAAATGAAATATCCGTAAAGAAACGAGAGTAATACAACTTAAGGAAACTGTAATGAGTCGTTTACATTGCATGCATCACCCAATTGGTGCCAGTTTCCTTATTCCTCCCAGTTTTCCATTGGTTTATAATATCAATGATTTCTATGCTTCATGATGAAAGCTGACATGCATAATATTCCTCTGAGCGGTTGGATAAGCAAGTAATTCCATTTAGGAGAGCATTTTTGCTCCATAGTACCTAGCTCCCAAGAGACTTACAATGAACAAGTACAGATGTATGATATTAATTTGAGCCAGTATGCTACAGCAGGAAAATAACCCTGCAGCAACAGGAAATGTGAATTATTATTATGTGGATTATAAATAATATTTTTTTTTTGTAGGGGTTGATATATTTAAGGGGAAAAGTCAGACATTTCTAAGTGGACATTTCAAACTATAGAAGCCTTTTTAAGACTCAAATACACTGCATAGCAGGTAAGTTGTCCTGCGACCGGGTGATCAAATTAAGATCCTACATCTGTCTTTGCACAGTAGCTTGAATTCTTCTTTCATACCTGCATCACAGGTGGGAGAGCACTGGGACCAGTCGCTGAAGGGGGTTACGATGCAGTCCTTCTTACAGGGCATTCGACAGGGCCGCACTGTACCTGGACGAGGACTCTCAGGACATCTACATGATAAGCATACACACACTACTGGTAACACATGCAAACACATAGCTGGTAACACACAGACACAGGCTTCTCACTTTGGCTGCAGGAATTCAAATGACTCATCGGATTGGCCAAGAGCCACGGAGCTATCGAGGAACAATGATAGATTTTTGGCTGAGAAGATACTCCTCTCAGAAAGTACTGTAACCTGCTTGGCTTTGTACTCTGTCATTTTTCTATGTAAAACCACTTGGCTTTTATCGAGAGAAATCCAGTGTTTTCTGAAGCACAAACTAGGACAACAAGAAGCAACTGTCTGATAAGATGTCCTTTATCTATTATGTCCATGTCAATCTATGGTACCACTGACAGATAAGAAAAGAGGGGGCCTCCCAGGTGGTGCAGTGGTCTAAGGAATTGCATCGCAGTGCTAGCTGTGCTGCTAGAGATCCTGGTTTGATTCCAGGCTCTGTCGCAGTCGGACGTGACCGGGAGACCCATGGAGCGTGCACAATTGGCCCAGTGTCGTCCGAGTTAGGCGAGGGTTTGCCCGGCATGGATATTCTTGTCCCATCGTGCTCTAGCGACTCCTGTGGCAGGCCGAGCGCAATCCACGCTGACAAGGACGCCAGGTGTACGGTGTTTCCTCTGACACATTGGTGTGGCTGGCTTCCGGGGTAAGCGGGCGTTGGGTTAAGAAGCAGTGTGACTTGGCTGGGTTGTGTTTCGGAGGACGCATGGCTCTCGACCTTCGCCTCTCCCGAGTCTGTACAGGAGTTGCAGCGATGGGACAAGACTGTAACTACCAATTAGATACCACGAAATTGGTGAGAAAAAGGGGTAAAAGTAAAAAAGGAAAGAGATCAACTTATGTCTTATTATGTAGGGCAATTTAAACATGACCTACAGTATACGGCTTTAGCAGCTCAGCAGCGCCTTTGTTAATATTCATTTCTGTTAAATGGAGAATCTGCATTTAATTCCTCCAGGCTAGATTCAGTTCACTATAGATAAGACCCTCGATGGGAATCATTCCCGTTTTAAATTGATTATATTGCTGGACGATAATCCGTTAGATCGCTGGGATTGTGGTTGGAGCCGGTCTTCATATTTAACGGACAAAGGATTATATGTAATCTCCAGCCTATAGTTATAAGTACCTCTGATCCCCAGTGAAAGGCCACTGGATGAAGATAAACGGGGGAAAATTGTCCGTCTAAAAGACATCAAGTCATCTGATTTTTCGGAACATGGGCTCTCCTGGGGCTTTTTTAAGTGATGTTGCGGCTCTATTTCCTCATCCTATTGCTGAGATAGCATAGGTAGCCTAGCTAGCGCTGATCATCTGACTCAGGTTTACACACTGGGAGCAAGAGCACTGTCTTCTTCTGGGGTTGCTCCACTCGTTGGCACCGTGTCGTCAGGGGAGAAATAGGGTGCCTGACACACGCACAATGTAATAACGCAGCAGGCAGCTATGCGAAGAAAGATTTACGTTTAATACCAATAGAGAGAGAGAGATAAATCCCTCTTTAGTGAGACAAATCCTCTGGCACGTCCGTACACTGTTTCTACACTCCAAAGCAGTGCTCGGGGATGGAGAATAGAGAGCTGTTGATGATGATAAATATGGGTCAGGCTTGGATCAAATCAGTTTCTTATTTCCTCTTTAGGTTTAAAGAGTTTACACGGATTAACTGCATCAACAACAGGCGCAAAGGTAATGGGAGCCTGTTTAAGGACAAGCTACTTCAGAAGACTTCAAAAGAGAAGCCTACAGGTAGCAATCTTCTAGGCAAAACAATAGAAGATGAGACACTTTCAACATGATCCAGACTGAGCTTTTGAGCTGAGCATTTAACTACCTCACGTCACCTCCCAGAACTAATGCTGAATTCCCTCCGGCAGACAGAAACGTCCCTACTGTTCCCTTTCAGTTTCAACGACGTTCCAGACAAAACACAGTTAAATATGAGACACAACAACAGCACCCAGATTGAGTTGTTGTCCCGAGCACTTAACTGCCTCACATAACTAATGCTGAAACTAAAGCTAAAACTAATGCTGAAACGAATGCTCCAGCAGACAGAAACATTCCTACTGTCCCCTGTTACTTTAATTGTATTTTAGGCCGAGTGTAATTGATAGGCACTACGCGGATTTTGCATGATAAAAATGAAATTCTCATGGAAAAAAAACAGGCCACGTTCATTGACCGAACACAAAACCGACGCCGCAGAAAACTCAGTCTTCGCGGCTATTGAAGTATGCAGACGTTTTGACTGGTCATTAGATTATCCAATTAAAGCATCCTCTGGTTTTGGCCGACTTGTTTTCCCCGCTAGTGTTATCATGTCTTAACGATCTTTAAATGTAATGATTTGTAGTGAGGCAAGCAACACAACGTTTACTCTGAGTCTGTCCCACAGCACGTCATTAAGAAGAATTTGCTAGGGTACTGTTTTTGTTCTGCTATTTTCTATTATCGCTTCAATAATCTGTTCGGCAAGAGAGATTCTTCAAAATGAGCATACTGTGTGGTTGAACAGAGAGTGGGGAAACCTTGCAACCCGCATCGTTTTAAGAGACCACAAAAGCACACAAAGCCTGGCACAGAACGATAAGCACTAATTAAATGCATTATTAACAAGTACTACAGCAAATAAAACACAATTTGTTTAATATTCGGGGGGGGGAAAACAGCTCCGGCTTTGCGTACGTTTCTCGACAGCTTTCAACCATCTGTCATCCACAGTGACTAAACGCAGTTGTCATTAGGACACATCCACGTGATTGACTATGACTGTCAAACACTATCACAATTATTCATCCCAACTCCTTTTCCGACTGTCCAAGTAAGAATCAGTGCGATAATACAAACATATCGGACATCAATCCCCATGCAAATTGTCACAATCAATAAACCAAGATGTTTTAGTTCCAAATCCCCCTGCAGTACTCTGTATATAGACTGATAGAAGCGTATGCCTGAGGGAGTGACATATTTGTCTCTGAGAGACTCTCTTCTCTATTGGGCTTTGACAGTGTGTGTGGTGACACTGTGTGAGGTTAACTGCATCGAGGTGTGTGAAGACAGCTCTGCGTCCTCTGTGAGTGAGTTGGGGCACATCTGCATACACACCAGCGAGGCAGGCATGTGTTTGTTTGCTCTGCCAGGTTCCTGGGGGAGGGCTAATCAAACCTACCTGCCAAGTAGAATGGTGGGAAGAGAAGACACAGGTGGACAAATAACAACTAGAGACCATGTCAAGTCACAATGCAGCGCACCAAGTGCAGGTAGGGTGAAACCACCTCTACACTTAAGCTAGATAGCTACTGGCCTTAGTGGTTTCGTTTGGAGATGAGTCGACACCATCTCTCCAAGGAATGGAAAAGATTGGCGCCAATTGGACATGGACTCACCCTGACATTAGACCACTTTTGAAGTCTTACAATGACTGACAAATATTGATTTTAGAATGAACTATCCCTTCACAACAAAGGGCGTATAGACAAAGCACTGAGAGAAAGCACTTTTGGAGCTTTGCCAGCTTCAGCGGTCTTAACCTAATCCGCCATGACAGGGCAAAGCCTCTTTAAGAGCAACAGTGGCTTGAAAGAATGCAAAACATGCAGGAAAGTTATTTCATAACAAAGGCAAAATACAGTGGCCTTAAAAGGATATGGACTCTATAGCAAAGCCTACGATGGCCCAGCACCTTGGACAGATACCACTGGGAGGTTTTACTTCAGGACCATGGATAGCAACAAGATCCGTAAACTGTAGACTCAAGGTTAAGATTTCTGGATCTTACATACAGCAGGTTAATTAGTTAAATAAACATAACATCCCGACTAGGTAAGTCTAGCAAAGCAAATCAGCACCCATGCAAGAGCAGAACTTTAGGCTAACTGTAAAGTAAACTTATCGATGCATTTTGAGGCTGCGGAGTTATGTTCTGCATTGCAAACCATCGACATCCTGCAGCTCTCATCTTGTGGTGATTTAATTGCCTTAAAGTATCCAAGCCACTTAATTACTGTCATTATCATCAGTGGGAAATTACACAGGCCTAAATGAACAGGGTTAATTAGCCTGTTTGGGACGGCATATATATTTATTTATCTGGGTTTGCCTGTGGAGTAGAGATAGGACTTGAAAGCGACTCTTCATACTGTATGACTGCTTGTCATACCTTTCTAAATAACTTTCTAGCTCTCTCTCTCTCTCACACAGACACACAAACTCACGCACGCATACACACCTAGGGCCTAAATGTTCTTACTTCTTGGGCGGCACCTGTCCCACGTTGACCCGGACACAGATGACCTTGCGTGTCTGCATGCCCTGGGAGCAGGGGCCCTGCCCGTTGGTGTTTGGGCCAGCAGCAGACCTGGGGCCAGTGGTGGTGTTGAGGGCTGAGGTTGACGGATCTTCAGTACAGGGGCCCCAGGGTCCAGTCTGCCAGTGATACACTGTACATGCATGCTCGTTGCAGTTCCGCACCTCCTGCAGAGAACTGCTGTTGGGGCACATGCCGCCACCTAGGAACACTCACGCACACATGCACACGCGCATGCACAAACAAACGCACGCACACAGAAAGGGCCACCTGATGAGTTATTTTATAGAGGTCCGGCATCATGCACAATGACAGTGCAACATATGATAAGCAATACGTTCAAATTCTCTACCACACCACACACATATACAGGGTAGTCCCAATGTCATCAGTCAGGGAGACTCTGGCGTATACATGAAGCCCTTAAATAATGTCAGATTCTGTCAGAGCAAAGTCTGAAAGATTCAGCCAATTATTGATAGTGACAGTCCATGATTGTGATGAAAGACCTCCCCCTGTGATTGACAATGCATTTTAATCCTCCAGCCCACTTTGAGGCTCAGACGATTCCTCTCCTCCTACTGCTAGTTGCAAGTCTGATTACCAACCCACTTCTCCATCTCTGTCGGATTTAAAACATCCAACACAACCAACATCACTCTGTCCCTTCCTCACCTCTCTCTCTCTCTCTCTCGCTCTCTCTCTCTCTTCTGTCTGTCGGTCTCTCGCTCTGTGTCTCTCCGTCTCTCTCATCTCTGCTCAGTGGAGGCAGGTGGGTCGATAGAGTGAGATTCAGAGCCCTTAGTGCTTCAGAGTAATTGCAGACACTTACAGGTTTGGGCAGTGATGAAGGGGCATTGTGGGACTGTAAGTCCTCCACACTTGCAACATCCTGAGATGAAAGCCAACCTGTTCCATAATGAGCAGCAGTGGTGTTGTTTACAGGCCGGTCAATGTGGAATGCCAACACAGACTAATCTAAACCTGATGGCAAATGAACAGACCTCCTCCTCCTTCCTTTCTGCTGACTGCTAGCTGTTTACATCGCTGACTAACCATGTCGGTTTTCTGGTTCTGCCAATAGCGTAAACTAACCAGACAAGTAAGCCACAGATGGTGCCCAGACTGACCTAGAAAAGTGGTTTGGGTTGGGAAGAGGTAATGTCTATGTCGATTCTACAGGGAGTTGTAGTGGATGATTTATGAATGGTGAAGCAAAATCAGTCCAGTCTTAATGTGACAAGTTGAGCTGCTTTAATGCTACGCAAAGGCTGCGGCTCGTGGAATATAGGTTCATTCATGTTTGCGGTATGCATTTCATCACTTTTCTGACTTATTCACTAAATTTACTTGGAAAGACATCCATAATGTATTGGGTGTCTGAGCTAGCGTGGTTACATTTAGTATGCGGCTTATGACACTGGAGCTTGGGATCACCTAACAGATGGCACACTTGACTGCTAAAATATCTATATTTGAGAGGTATTCTTCAAACAGGAAAATGTTAAAAAAATATTGAAGCAGCATACATGATGATGTGAAGACTTTCCACATTGGTGCCTTTCCACATTGGTGGGAAAGAACACCAATCCGAAAAACTTTCAAGGCCCAATATGCAGTTTTTGTAACCATATTTGGAGTTATTTGGACTAGAAAAATATAGCTTAAAAAATGACTAATAAACTTTGTTAATCCTCTACAGGATTGGTGGGTCCCCCGTGGGACGGTTGAGCTAACGTAGGTTATTGTTATTAGCATGAGGTTGTAAGTAACAAGAACATTTCTCAGGACATATCTGACATATCTGATATGGCAGAAAGCTTAAATTCTTGTTAATCTAACTGTCCAATTTACAGTAGCTATTACAGTGAAAGAATACCATGCTATTGTTTGAGGATAGTGCACAGTTATGAACTTGAACAGCACAGACTAGAATATGTTCTGGACTTCATCCAATGACACTGAGGAATATATCACCTCAGTCATCGGCTTCATCAATAAGTGCATCGATGATGCAGGGCTTGAAAACTATTTCGGACTACAAAGGGAAACCCAGACGCGAACTGCCCAGTGACGCAAGCCTACCAGATGAGCTAAATGCCTTTTATGCTCCCTTCGAGGCAAGTAACACTGAATCATGCACGAGAGCACCAGCTGTTCTGGATGACTGTGTGATAACGCTCTCGGTAGCTGATGTGAACAAAACCTTTAAACAGGTCAACATTCACAAAGCCGCTGGGCCAGACGGATTACCAGGATGTGTACTCAAAGCATGCACGGACCAACTGTCAAGTGTCTTCACTGTCTTTTTCAACCTCTCCCTGACCGAGTCTGTAATACCTACATGTTTCAAGCAGACCACCATAGTCCCTGTGCCCAAGGAAGCGAAGGTAACCTGCCTAAATTATTACCGTCCCGTGGCACTCACGTCGGTAGCCATGAAGTGCTTTGAAAGGCTGGTCATGGCTCACATCAACAGCATCCCCCTGGACACCCTAGACCCTCTCCAACTCGCATTCCGCCCCAACAGATCCACAGGTGATGCTATCTCAATCACACTCCACGCTGCCCTTTCTCAAAGACAGTTGTGAAGAGGGCACGACATAACCTTTTCCCCTTCAAGAGATTGAAAAGATTTGGCATGGGTCCCTAGATCCTCAAAAGGTTCTACAGCTGCACCGTCGAGAGCATCCTGACTAGATGCATCACCGCCTGGTATGGCAATTGCTCGGCATCTGACCGCTTGGGGCGGCAGGGTAGCCTAGTGGTTAGAGCGTTGGACTAGTAACCGGAAGGTTGCAAGTTCAAACCCCCGAGCTGACAAGGTACAAATCTGTCATTCTGCCCCTGAACAGGTAGTTAACCCACTGTTCCTAGGCCGTTATTGAAAATAATAATTTGTTCTTAACTGACTTGCCTGGTTAAATAAAGGTAAAATTAAAGGTGCTACAGAGGGTAGTGCGAATGGCCCAGTACATTACTGGGGCCAAGCTTCCTGCCTTCCAGGACCTATATAATGGTGGTGTCAGAGGAAAGCCCATAAAATAGTCAGAGACTCCAGTCACCCAAGACTGTTTTCTCTGCTACCGCATGGCAAACGGTACCGGAGCGCCAAGTCTAGGACCAAAAGGCTCCTGAACAGCTTCTACCCCCAAACCATAAAACTGCTGAACAATTCATAAAATAGTCAAAGGACAATTTACATTGACCCCCCACCCCCTCCCTTTAGTACACTACTGCTACTCGCTGTTTGTTTGTTACCTATGCAGAGTCACTTCACTCCCACCTACATGTACAGAATATCTCAACTAGCCTGTACCCCACACAGTGACTCAGTACCGGTGCCCCCTGTATATAGCCTTGTTATGTTATTCTTGTTGTGTTACTTTTTATTATGACTTTTTATTTTAGTCTACTTGGTAAATATTTTCTTCTTTTTGAACTGCACTGTTGGTTAAGGGCCTTAGGGCTAGGGGGCAGTGTTCGGAAGTTCGGATAGATGACGTGCCCAAAGTAAACTGCCTGTTACTCAGGCCCAGAAGCTAGGATATGCATATTGGTAGCATTGGATAGAAAACACTCTGAAGTTTCTAAAACTGTTAACATAATGTTTGTGAGTATAACAGAACTGATATTGCAGGCGAAAACCAGAGGAAAGTCCATCCTGCTTCCACTAGATGTCAACAGTCCTTAGAAAGGGTTTCAGGCTTGTTTTTTGAAAAATTAGCTAGAATTTGTAGTTTTTCAAGGTGGCTCTCATTTGGACTGTAGTCTTGTGGCGTGTGTGGATGAGGGTACGCACTTCATTATTTATCTCTGGTATTGAACACACTATTCTCCGTCTTAAATTTGATAGTTTGTTTAGATATTAGGGTACCTGAAGATTGGTTTATTGGTAACTTCTGGGATTCCTTTCTTTGCATGTTGAACTAGTGGAACGGGTGGATTACTGAATCAAACGCGCCAACTAAACTGACTTTTTTTGTATAGCTGGGACGCCTGGGATTGCAAACAGAGGAAGATCTTCAAAGGTAAGTGATTTATTTTATCTCTATTTCTGATTTTTATGATGCCTCTGCTGGTTTGCAAAATGTTTTTTTATGCTTTTGTGTGTGGGGCGCTGTCCGCAGATAATCGCATGGTATGCTTTCGCCGTAAAGCCTTTTTGAAATCTGACAAAGCGGCTGGATTAACAAGAAGGTACATTTTTAAATGATGTAGGACACTTGTATGTTCATGAATGTTTATTATTAGGATTTTGTCATTTGAATTTGGCTCGCTCCAGCTTCACCGGATGTTGTCGATTTTGGTAGCGCACGGATCCCGTTTCCGGTAAGAGGTTTTGAGGGCTTGTAAGTTAGCATGTCAAATCAAATGTATTTATATAGCCCTTCTCACATCAACTGATATATCAAAGTGCTGTACAGAAACCCAGCCTAAAACCCCAAACTGCAAGCAATGCAGGTGTAGAAGCACGGTGGCTAGGAAAAACTCCATGGAAAGGCCAAAACCTAGGAAGAAACCTACAGAGGAACCAGGCTATGAGGGGTGGCCAGTCCTCTCTGGCTGTGCCGGGTGGAGATTATAACAGAACATGGCCAAGATGTTCAAATGTTCATAAATGACCAGCATGGTCAAATAATAGTAATCACATTTTTCACGGTAAAGTCTACACTTGTTGTATTCGGCGCATGTGACAAATAAAGTTTGATTTGATTTAATTTATTATTAAACCAATTAGGCACATTTGGGCAGTCTTGATAAAATGTTGAACAGAAATACAATGGTTCATTGGATCAGTCTAAATCTTTGCACATACAGTACACTGCGGTCAACTAGTGGCCAAAATCTAAATTGTGCATGACATGGAATAATATATTATGGCCTTTCTCTTGCATTTCAAAGATGATGGTACAATTTGTTTTTTAAACGCATGTTTGTTTCTTTGTATTACCTTTTCCAGATGTAATGTGTTATATTCCCCTACATTCATTTCAAATTTCCACAAACTTCAAAGTGTTTCCTTTCAAATTGTATCACAAATATGCATATCCTTGCTTCAGGTCCTGAGCTACAGTCAGTTAGATTTTAGGCGAAAACTGTAAAAAAGGAGCTGGTCCTGAAGAGTTTTAACTGTTGTACCCCATCAGAAGCTAAAATATCAGCTTGTTTAACTCTAATGTTTGTAAACAAAGTCAATGTAAACAAACACTGTACAGCCTCAAAACAGGTTTAAAACCATACCTTTGATATAATGGATCATCAATCCTTGCATCCATATCTCTGTCTATACATTTTAGAGTGGTTCCATCTCTCCAGCCCCACCCCTCAGCATTTTACTGAAACAGTGACACTTTTTATTGTTTCAACAATGATTTGCCCCTTTAAATCATCTATCCAACACTCTACGCTAAAATATCCACTACTCATCACCTACTACTGCTACTACTACTATTACTGCTACTAATACTACTACTACTACTCCTACTGCCACTACTACTAGTACTATTACTAACTTTAAAGATACAAATAGAATGTACCAGAAAGCTTTGGAATCTTTGGCACCCTTGAAAGTCCTTTGGAAAACATCGATATAGAATGTTAAAATTCTCACATCAAGATATAAGAACGTGTAAATATGTTTGAAGAATGAGTTATACTTACTTACTGTACAACAACAAAACCAAAAGCAACTACTTCTTTCACTAGATCTATTGCTACTAGGATTTTAAATCAAACCTATGGTGCCCAAAGGTTGTCAAGGTATAACTACAGTAAAGCCTATAAACATGGACAGAAATCCAAATTATTTTGTAATTTGCCAACATATCGCTAAGGTTAAATCTAGCGAACAGCTAGTTTCAATCACAAGTGTTACCCTCCATCACTGTGATCCATGCCACTACCATTGCAGTTACTGTGGGGAGGTTAACAACATCCAGATCAACTTTTAGCCAAATGTTTCAATGAAAACAAAAAATCATAGTGACTGTACAGACAGACAGACAAACAGACAGTAACAGATAAAGGGACAGACAGACAGTAACAGACAGTGTGATAGAGACAGTGACAGTAACAGACAGACAGCAACAGACAGTGTGATAGAGAGACAGTGACAGTGACAGTAACAGACAGACAGACAGACAGACAGTGTGATAGAGAGACAGTGACAGTGACAGTGACAGTGACAGTGACAGTGACAGACAGACAGACAGACAGACAGACAGACAGACAGACAGACAGACAGACAGACAGACAGACAGACAGACAGACAGACAGACAGACAGACAGACAGACAGACAGACAGACAGACAGACAGACAGACAGACAGACAGACAGACAGACAGACAGACAGACAGACAGACAGACAGACAGACAGACAGACAGACAGACAGACAGAGGGACAGACAGACAGGCAGTAACAGACAGTAACATAGAGGGACAGTAAAAGACAGTCAGTAACATACAGTTACAGACAGAGGGACAGACAGTAACAGACAGTAACAGACAGTAACAGACAGAGGTACAGACAGACAGGCAGTAACAGACAGTAACAGACAGTTACAGACAGAGGGACAGACAGTAACAGACAGACAGTAACATACAGTAACAGACAGAGGGACAGACAGACAGGCAGTAACAGACAGTAACATAGAGGGACAGTAAAAGACAGGCAGTAACATACAGTTACAGACAGAGGGACAGACAGTAACAGACAGTAAGACAGAGGTACAGACAGACAGACAGTAAAAGACAGACAGTAACATACAGTTACAGACAGAGGGACAGACAGTAACAGACAGTAACATACAGTGACATACAGAGGTACAGACAGACAGGCAGTAACAGACAGTAACATAGAGGGACAGTAAAAGACAGGCAGTAACATACAGTGACAGACAGAGGTACAGACAGACAGTAACATACAGTAACAGACAGAGGGACAGGCAGACAGTAACAGACAGTAACATACAGTAACAGTCAGAGGTACAGACAGAAAGTAACAGACAGTAACATACAGTAACAGACAGAGGGACAGACAGAAAGTAACAGACAGTAACATACAGTAACAGACAGAGGTACAGACAGACAGACAGTAACAGACAGTAACATACAGTAACAGACAGAGGGACAGACAGACAGTAACAGACAGTAACATACAGTAACAGACAGAGGGACAGACAGACAGGCAGTAACAGACAGTAACATACAGTAACATACAGTACAGACAGAGGACAGACAGACAGACAGTAACAGTAACAACAGTAACAGACAGAGGGACAGGCAGACAGTAACAGTACAGAACAGACAGAACAGACAGAGGGACAGGCAGACAGTAACAGTAACAGTAACAGACAGAGGGACAGACAGACAGTAACATACAGTAACAGACAGAACAGACAGACAGTAACAGACAGTAACATGACAGTAACATACAGTTACAGACAGTAACAGACAGTAACATACAGTGACAGACAGAGGTACAGACAGACAGGCAGTAACAGACAGTAACATAGAGGGACAGTAAAAGACAGGCAGTAACAGTTACAGACAGAGGGACAGACAGTAACAGACAGTAACATACAGTAACAGACAGACAGACAGTAACAGTACAGAAGACATACAGACAGACAGAGGGACAGGCAGACAGTAACAGACCACAGTAACAGACAGAGGGACAGACAGAACAGACAGTAACATAGAGGGACAGTAAAAGACAGTAAGACAGACAGACAGTAACAGACAGTAACATAGACAGTAAAAGACAGGCAGTAACAGTACAGACAGAGGGACAGACAGTAACAGACAGTAACATACAGTAACAGACAGACAGAGGTAACAGACAGACAGAACAGTAACAGACAGTAACATACAGTAACAGACAGAGGGACAGACAGTAACATACAGTAACAGACAGACAGTAACAGACAGTAACATACAGTACAGTAGAGGACAGAGCACAGTACAGACAGGCAGTAACATACAGACAGAGTAACAGACAGTAACATACAGTAACAGACAGACAGAGGGACAGACAGACAGAGGGACAGACAACAGACAGTAACATAGAGGGACAGTAAAAGACAGGCAGTAACATACAGTTACAGACAGGACAGAGGGACAGACAGTAACAGACAGTAACATACAGTGACAGACAGAGGTACAGACAGACAGTAACAGACAGTAACATACAGTAACAGACAGAGGGACAGACAGACAGTAACAGACAGTAACGTACAGTAACAGACAGAGGGACAGGCAGACAGTAACAGACAGTAACATACAGTAACAGACAGAGGGACAGACAGACAGAGTAACAGACAGTAACATAAAAGACAGTAACAAACAGACAGAGGGACAGACAGAACAGACAGTAACATACAGTACAGACAGAGGTAACAGACAGTTACAGAAGGAACAGTAAAACAGACAATAGACAGTAACAGACAGTAGGACAGACAAACATGGTAAATGAACAGACAGACACTTTAAGACACAGACAGTGTAACTTGAAAGCTATACAAAGAGAAAGACCCCTTTAACATGGTAAATGAACACGACAGTAGATATACAATACAGACCGTACAGAACGGCACACCATCTACAGTACATAGTCTCATAGTCACCTTCACCAGCGTTGTAGGCCAGTACGGAGCGGGTCCTCAGCTGCTTTCCCTCGATGGTTTTGCTGGAACAGGTTTGGGAGCAGGAGGACCAGGAGGTCCAGTCGCTGAGGACACAGTCCTTAGGGCAAGGCACATCACAGGCGATGGGCTCAGGGGCAGGGTCTCCCCCACACAGCTCCTTGTCCACCATGTCACCTGGGTGAAACAATAGAAAAACAATAGTTGATGGAACTGTTATACACTTTTTCAATACAGAAAAAAATCTCAAACAAAAACAGAATCTGTCATTGTACTACACTTTATATAACTTATCAGACTCTTATCCAGAGCAATTTACAGGAGCAATTAGGGTTAAGTGCCTTGCTCAAGGCACATTGGCAGATTTCTTCACCTGGTCGGCTCGGGATTCAAACCACGAGGCTAACTGCCACCCTCCATTATAATGTCTACAATATGATAAACCACACTACAAGTTTCTGGTCCATTGGTGGGGTTGTTTATATAATGTTTCCTTAGTGTCATTGAATGCTAATCAATTTCAACCCATACAATTCATTAATACAGACGTTCAACTTGATCTGTTGTCTTCCTTCTGACATCACAGCTGGGTCAAATGTTTGGTAACTGTTTAATAACGTGTTGGGTTAAGGTTATCGAGGATAATCTGTACAACATATTAATAATGACGTCGCTATTCTCAACGCAACTCGATCTGAATACGGAATTAGCTTTGGACATAGTAAGTACAAACTCATATGGGACTTAAACATTTTTCACTTACATATTTATGATTCATGACCACTTCAGTGGGTTATACTATTAAGGCACATATTCGGTATGTGCTTTTAACAGGTTAACATTTTACTGTAGTGGTCTAAATCAGGGTCACACAAACACATCTAATTTGAAACAAAAGTATATTCCTCACACAGATCGTTATGAGCGTAAAGCCACCTGTACCGTGTCAGATATAGAGTCGAAATGTATAAGATTTTGAGTTTGCATCCCAATATTACACTTCATATACATAGCAGAAGACTGAACTATAACAAAACCATTTGACATAGATACACCGGATTTTCTGTTATGTTAATTAATTCTGAAATTATGAAAAATATTAGGAAAGGGCTACCATGTTGCAAGGAACTGAATTCAAGAGACTTCGAAAACCAAAACGAGCAACACAATGGCTCGGCAGAGTAAATGTGGATCTTCTGACGGTTGGTTTTTGCAATTTCATGCTGAGGATGAGTTGAGCTTCAAACCCTCCGATCGGCCCGCCTTTACATTAAGATGTCACTTTGAGGAGCATTCGGGGAACCAATTGTGACTGAACCCGAGACGGTGTGGAAATGCGAAGTGACAAGGAAACTCAGTGGCTCTCACGGTGGCAAAAACATGAACGAACAGAACACCCTTTATTAGAAAAACTCCAGGCTTAGTGAACTGAGAAAAACAGTTCCTTTTAAATGAGTCAGAACTGTTAATATCAGTGTCGATCAGATACGCTCAGTATCGACAGTGGAGTTTCAATGACATTTATATAGACTTTTGTCTGCGGTGTGGCTGTTTGTTGTTGGTGTGGCAGTTTCATAAAATTCAGCCTCAGTACGGCAGACAGACATTCAGCCCAAAGTCTCTGGGCAAAAAGTAGCACACAATCATAACACAACAAACATCAGTGGAGACGGGGAATCAGTCAACGCCAGTCAAGATAATTAGAAAAACACAAAGAGGTTGTGCCTCTCACAAAGCTACTAGGAAGACATCACCTGACCTGGCAATAACCCTGAATTCCACTAGTGGATGGACATGTACAGTATGTGTCCTGGGTGAGGTTAGATGACAATGTAACGCTGGATGTTTCAGTTTTTCCGAATTTGGAGGATGATAAAGAGGTCATTGTCAAAGGGAGTACCGTAGGAGTGTGATTTGGACTCAATCCATTACAGTGTCTGTATCTTTCTCGGTGTGTCTCTTCGATATCTCTCCACATCTCGTTGACAACGTTCAAACTAGAAATGGCGACTATACCTGGGATCGATAACATAGCATCTTTGTCGATCACACACACATTCTGAAATCGTCTGAAAAACCCAGACAGCATCTCTCTGCACCGACTGCCATTGTCTTCAGTCAAACAGTCTTCAGTAATAAAGTGGAGCAGTAAAACCACGAAGCTGCAAAGTTAAGGGAGTCCCCGAGACTCCCGGGCCAGAGAGAATTGATTTGATTTAGTGCGAGCAGGGTTTAATTGCTCTGTGAAAAGGGGGAGGGCAATATGTGGCTTTGCTGAGCTAGGGAAGTATTAAAGGAGAGGGGGAGGGGGATGTGAGGTGGGGGAGGGCGTCTGGAGAGAACTCCATGATAAATGGCAGGGCGGCTAACCACCATTCTCTCTCTAGTCGTACCCATCTCTTCACTCAGTTACAGTATAGCCATATGTTAGAGGGTTGATAGAGGTCACCTTGAGTAACATGAATTTTTTTATCCAGAGGGTGAGACCCTGATTTAAGGCATCAGCATGCTTCAGTTCGGCTGGTGCCTAGCTGAATTCGGTTAGACAAACTAAAGGAGTGTGCTCGCAAAGTGTCAATAGTACTGTTTGTCCATTTTGAGATGCCGTAGCCAGTATACATTTCCTCAAAATAATCAGAATTAGTCTAAGATATCACTGTCATTAATTTTGACGTTTTTGTCAAGGAGATCTTAGCCACTCAATTTTACATCTAACTAAGATGTTTGGTGCAGTGTTTCTCAATCAAAAAATGTGCTTGAAAATTAGTCGCCTTTATTGAAGACTCTCTTCTGTTGACCAATCACCGACGAAGGGGGCGTAGACTTCGGCTCCGAACTTGCCTCCAGAAAAAATGGTATGTGCCCGAACAGCCAAAAAAAACCTCACTGAAGTCAAAAATAAAAAAAAATGTAATAAAATGTCGTCAGGGTGCCTTCGGAAAGTATTCAGACTCTTTGGCTTTTTCCAAATTTTGTTACGTTACAGCCTTATTCTAAAATGTATTACATATTTTTTTTACTCATCAATCTACACACAATAACCTATAATGATAAAGCGAAAGCAGGCTTTTAGATTTCTTTGCAAAAGTACATTAATTTTTAAAATTAAATATAACATCTACATAAGAATTTACATTTTGACGGCGATTACACCTTTGACGGCGATTACAGCCTCGAGTCTTTTTGAGTCTGACACTACAAGCTTGGCACACCTGTATTTGGGGAGTTTCTCCCATTCTTCTCTGCAGATCTGCAGAAGCTCTATCCGGTTGGACGGGGAGCGTTGCTGCACAGCTATTTTCAGGTCCCTCCAGATATGTTAGATCGGGTTCAAGTCTGGGCTCTGGCTGGACATTCAGAGACTTGTCCCAAAGCCACTCCTGCATTGTCTTTGCTGTGTCCTGTTAGGGTCATTGTCCTGTTTGGAAGTGAACTGTCTCCCCAGTCTGAAGTCCTGAGCACTCTGGAGCAGGTTTTCATCAAGGATCTCTCTACTGGGACTGCAGGGTAGCCTAGTGATTAGAGCATTGGACTAGTAACCGGAAGGTTGCAAGTTCAAACCCCTGAGCTGACAAGGTACAAATCTGTCATTCTACCCCTGAACAGGCAGTTAAACCACTGTTCCTAGGCTGTCATTGAAAATAACAATTTGTTCTTAAGTTAAATAAACTTTGCTCCGTTCATCTTTCCCTTGATTCTGACTAGTGTCCCAGTCACTACCACTGAAAAATTCCACCACCATGCTTCACCGTAGGGATGGTGCCAGATTTCTTCCAGACATGGCATTCAGGCCAAAGAGTTATCATTATGGGTTATTGAATCATTCAGAGAATCTTGTTCCTCATGGTTTGCGTGTCTTTAAGAGCTTTTTGGCGAACTCCAAGTGGGGTGTCATGTGCCTTTTACTGAGGAGTAGCTTCCATTTGGCCACTCTACCATAAAGGCTGGTGCTGCAGAGATGGTTGTCCTTCTGGAAGTTTCTCCCATCTCCACAGAGGAACTCTAGAACTCTCGATTGCTCAGTTTGGGTCTGAATACTTATGTAAATAAGTTATTTCTGTTTTTTATTTTTAAGAAATTTGCTAACTTTGATTTGTCATTATGGGGTATTGTTGTAGATTGATGAGGACAATTTTTTATTCGATCAATTTGAGAATAAGGTTGTAACGTAACAAAATGTGGAAAAAGTCAAGGGGTCTGAATACTTTCCGAACGCACTGTATGCACAAGCTTTTCTGAACTGTTTTGGCTGGGAAGCATGCGGACACTTTTATTCATCACTAGATGTAAATAGTTCATCTGGAAGTGGTGGGCTACTTTTGAGGGGGGGGGGGATCAGGGAGCTGAGCTAACAATGTGGCGAATTCTGAGCATAATAGTAAGTCAGAATACCATAATACAGGTTTATTGTACTATGCTAGCTTAGCAGGAAATACTGGTTGAAATAACTTCTTAATGACAACATTTCAACCATTTTCTGGTTGTAACGACGTCATTTCAGTCAGTTTTGCCCATTGGCTGTGTTATACATGAATTAGTCAAGCAAACGTCCACTGAAAATAAAGGACTCTATAATGTGCATTAACCAAATCAATAAACCTATAGACTGCAATCACAGTGCTTTATCTACAATCACACAGCAACGATCATGAAGACTGAGTTTAACGGAATTAAATTAAGGAAAAAAACAATTGAAATAATCTTTCGCCGATAATTAGTTATCTCCATGATTTTCCTCACCGGTGCTGTTGACACACTGAACCTGAGGTATCTGTGTCCCGGGGCCACACGGCAGCTCCCCGTCGGGGATACACTCATCCAGTCTGACGAGGCGCCAGGCCCAGCAGCTGGGTTCGTCACATGGGACAGCCTCCACCAGGTGAGGACAGTTCCCTGGTCCACCCGTTGGCTCATTGCTGATCTCCCGTTTCCTCAGTTTAAAACCTGCCGAAGGTAAAAAACACATCATTCAAATTAATATGAAAAATGTATAATGAAAAATACATAAAACCACGTGGAAAAAATATATAAAAACTCTGAAAAAATGCATAATATGCCTAATTGTCTTCCATGGGAATTGATCTCTTCAACAGCTCTCTCGAAATGGAATAATAGGATATGTTACTATGATAAGACTGGGATTAGTGTACAAGTGCAAGCAAGTAATTGCCTAGTTAATTGTTGGCACTTTAACACATAATGTGATCTAATTGACCATAAATTGATACAATGAGAGGATTTCATTGCAAAGCGCCAGCGTGTTGAACCACCCACAGATGTTAGATACTACATTTATGCCAGAATATGTTTGTTTAAGAGGACTTCACAATGGCTACAATAACACCAACTATATATTCACTGATAATTACTGTATAACCTTCTGAAACAGTGCCATGTTTATAAATGGTTTATAGGTGTTCAGTAGATGTTCAAAAACTGTCAACAGCATTTCAACTAACTATCCACTAAGTCTAACCCTAAGCCCTAACCTTAACCATTATCCTAACCCTAAACTTAACTCTTACGTAACCTCTATTCTAAACCTAACCCTAACCCGAACCTTAACCATTATCCTAACCCTAAACTTAACTCATACGTAACCTCTATTCTAAACCTAACCCTAACCCGAACCCGAACCTTAGCAAGCATTTAATTGTTTGTTGCCAGTGTGACCATCTGTAGATCGTTTATATGGGGCCATCCAAATAAAGTGTGATGGACATACGATAGTCCCACTCGAAGCCTTTATCCACACACCTTTCTTCCCTTCTTGGACGGCACAGTTCTCATAGGTGCAGGGTCCCCAGGCCCCCCATGGGGACACTTCACACTCGATGGGACAGGGGATGTGACACAGCTGGGACGTGTTGGGGATGGGACCCCCACACAGCTTGCTGTCCACAGGACGGGATGCTAGAGACATGGAAATAAGGGACAGGCATACAAATATACTTACAGTATAGTCTGTTTAAAAATGAAAGAACTTGATGTATGTCGTCCCCCCATTTGAGTGATAAAGTTACAGGAGGCACAAATATCATACCCCCAAAAATATGCTAATGGTGAGAGGTTAGCATGTCTTGGGGGTATGATATTTGTGCCTTCTGTAACTTTGTCACTCAAATGGGGGGACGACATACATCAAGTTCTTTGAGTTGACAAGGTAAAAATACATCGTTATGCCCCTGAACAAGGCAGTTAACCCACTATTCCCAGGCCGTCATTGTAAAATAAGAATTTCTTCTTAACTAACTTGCCTAGTTAAATAAAGGTGAAATAATATATATATATATATTTTTTTAAACAAGGTCTGTGAAGTGCTGTCATTTCCTTTTGTTTATCGCCCCACTGTTAGCATACTGTTAGCATTTCAGGGCGATAAATGAACTCTGATTAACCTTTCAGCGCAATCTAACACTTGAAACAACATGAAGCACGGCCCACCGCTCTCACTGAAGACACATGAAGGCTGTACCGAAGGTGTGAGAGAGCTGCAGTGTCTCCTCTCATACATATTCTATGAAGAATAATCCATTGCCATGATTCCCCTGTTGCATCGCTTCAGATTTAGAAGCTGTGTACACGATGCGTATATTCCCGCAGAGGAACTTCACTTCACGCAAAGGAACAAAAGAGAGATTGTTTTCCTCTGCAGGAGGATAAGCGAAGCCGACTGTGAGACACCATTTTCTGGATGTTTCTTAAATGCACTTGAATAAATGGGCTTGTTTGAAAGTTGGAGTGGAAAGTTGGCGAGTGGTTTTGTGTGTCTGTCACATCAAAGCTGTTTTGGAACATAGCACAGTGCTGCTTGTTCTGGTTGATGCAACAAAGGCTCTTGATCTCCTAACAGATTGTCCAAGGCAAAATCCACTACCATTGGCTATATTGTCAAATGTACACCCCTCTGCCACAGCATATGAACACACACACTCACAGATGCAATGTGCAGAGGCACGTGGGCACCCACGTGGACGCGAACAGACGTGCACGCACACACATGCACATGCACAAATGCACGTACGCACACACACCTGCACACACCTGTATATGTGCACATATACACGTTCAAAATCTCAATCTACGATCCAAACATTGCATCAGCGGATGCAACACTTTCAATCAATTACACTTGTACACAAACACACTTTCTCACTAAGCAGGATCTGAAGATCAAGATGTCCTCACACGTCTCTCTCCCTACGTCTGACAGCTCCGACAACACATTCAGCGCTTCGAGTCTTATCAAGTCAAAGAGAGCTGAAAAATAATTCTGCCGAGCAGAACAGTGAAAAGCAAGCACATCTTTGAAATTGATATGCAAAAGGAATGATTCCCTTACAAATAGTCCAATACTGCATTTGGTAAGCCTGATAATCCTTGTATTATTAGTGTGCAGAGCAGACTTAAATCTAAGTACATCAATCCACTCTGAATAGAAATTGTCGACCAACAGATTAGTGGTGTTTGTGATAAAGAAAAACCCAGCATCTTCATTACACGACTTATACAATGTACTTGTATTTCCTGCATTGTATTGAAACTACAATAACAAATGTCCCCTCGCGCAACTAATGTGAGTGTTGCTTGTTGTGTGCCAGAGTAGAAAAACGGGGGGAAAAAAAACATCTCACAGATGCTTTGCATATTCCATTTGGAAAAACAACCGTGTGTTATTTCACCATTCCAACAAAGGCTTTAAAACTTGTCCCGATGTGCCAGGCAAATACTTTAATGTCCAATTTTCCGTACCACTTCTTGAAACCGTTTATTCTCAAACTTAGTTGAAAACACATGTTGGTGTTTCAGAAAACTACACCACTTGCGGAGAGGCCAACCTATCAAAACACTGTCATAGTATCATCCATCAAAACAGAAATGCATGCTAACAGTACATACTTCAACTGAGAAACATTATTAGGAAAATAAATACAAGAGAAATAGCAAGGAGGAGAAGAATGCAGAGAGAAGAAGTACGGATTGGTCTAAAGCACCTACAAGGCAGAGAGGGGAGGTTCGGATTGGTCTAAAGCACCTACAAGGCAGAGAGGGGAGGTTCGGATTGGTCTAAAGCACCTACCTGTAACTTCAAAGCTGATGGATAGAAGAGGGGGAACACTAGGCTTCTGCTGGTTTGAGGTCTGACCCTCTGCAGGCACAGGGAGATACAACTATTAGCAACACCGTCACTGGAAAGGGAGAGGGTTTTGGATGTTGAGGCATACGTTAAGTGCTGTTACAGGAGTCTAGCGGTTTTCCAATATGAGAATGAGACTTGTAGAAAGAATAAGGATGGGAAGCGCTGCAGGGATACACTTGTCGATCTTTAAAAATGTATATTGAAGGTGCTCTAATAAGATCAATCCAGTTACCCCTAGAACCTGATCAGCAGTCAGTTTTGGATTTTCCCCCCTAGAATGGTTAAGGTTTGGATTTAGGTAGGTTAAGGTGATCCTGGACCTGTTGTTAAAGATGTGTTCTTCTAGGAGCGTGGTGATTTAGTTTATGCATGCAGTGGTGGTTGCTGCAGACTTCACTGAGGCACTGTCTGCCTGTGTCTGCCTGTATCTATGTACCAGCTGGGGAGATTACCCCCCTGATGGGGAGGAAGAGGAATCCTGCGCCAGGAAGATAAGAACACTCTCCCTTCTAACTCCCACGCACACGCACACAAACACACGTGGGAACACAAACATGCACATACATTTCAACAAAAATCATTAGTACATTCTCCTTTAATGTCAGTCAATCTTTAACTGCGTACCAAAGCAACGTGTGTTTCAACATGCGGGAGGAAATGATGTGGTTTCAGTATCTATGGTTAGATAGAGAGAGAGAGAGACTATTGTCAATGCAAAGAAGCCCAAATTGCGGTAGTGACGTAAAGACATACGACAGTTAGTGACACCGAGTACAGGCAAGCATTTACTCAGAAAATATTCACACCCCTTGACTTTTTCCAGATTTTGTTGTGTGACAGCCTGAATTTAATATTGATTCATTTGAGCTGTTGTGTCACTGATCCACACACAATACCCCATAATGTCAAAGTGGAATTATGTTTTTTAGATATTAATATATTATATTATTTTTATATATTAATTCAAAATTAAAAGCTGAAATGTCTTGAGGTAATAAGTCTCCAGCCCTTTTGGTATGGAAAGCCTAAATAAGTTCAGGAGTAAAAGTTTGCTTAACAAAGTCACATAATAAAATGCACGGACTGCAATAGTAGTGCTTAACATGATTTTTGAATGACTGTCTCATTTCTGTTCTCCATACATACAAATATCTGTAAGGTCCCTCAGGTGAGCAGTGAATTTCAACCACAAAGACAAGGGAGGTTTTTCAATATTTCACAAAGAAGGGCACCTATTGGTAGATGGGTAAAAAAAAGTAGACATTGAGTATGATCATGGTGCAGTTATTAATTACACTTTGGATGATAAATCAATACACCCAGTCTCTACAAAGATACAGGCACCCTTCCAAACTCAGTTGCCGGTGAGGAAGGAAACCACTTAGGGATTTCACCATGAGGCCAATGGGGATTTTAAAACAGTTAAAGAGTTTAATAGCTGTGATAGGAAATAACTGACGAGGGATCAACAACATTGTAGTTACTCCAAACTACTAACATAAATGAGAGTGAAAAGAAGGACGCCTGTACAAAATAAAATAATTCCAATAAACATGCATCCGGTTTCCAATAAGGCACTAAAGTAATAACTTATTGTCCTGAATACAAAGTGTAATGTTTGGGTCAAATCCAACACAACAAATCACTGAGTACCACTCTTTATATTTTCAAGTATGGTGATGGGTGCATCATGTTATGGGTATACTTGGCATTGGCAAAGACTAGGGAGTTTTTTTGGGGGGCTAAAAATAAACAAAAACTTAGTTCAGTCTGCTGGGAGACAAAGTAATCTATCAGCTGGACAACTACTTAAAACACAAGGCCAAATATACACTAGAGTTGCTTACCAAGACAACATTGGCTATCTACCCAGCTAGATTTCAAGACGATCAGTGGTCATTGGGTTAAAAGACAGTCAATCAACGAAACAGCGGGCAAATCATTGGTGCACAATGATGTCATGACTTGTTATCTTCAAATCGGTTTCTTTCAGTCAATACATCCCGCGAAATGGTCCATCAGGTTTGATTGTGTTACAAACAAACCAGTTGATTGCAGTGAAACCAAACATGACTGGAAAAGTCACGTTCTGTGTGGGTTATTTACCTGGAATGTGTCGTCGAAAATGGAATGAGACGGAATTCACGACACAAGCGGTTCACAAAATGTTTCGTGTTAGGTTATAAAAACGGATTTTATCAAACAAAAAATCATTAATTGTGTAACAATGAGCATTGGAATTGCAAACAGATGAAGATCGTAAAAGGTAAACAATTTATTTTAATGCAGTTTGTGAACATGTTACGCCTGTGTTGGTTAAATTGTTGTTTTTTATGGGGCTCTATGCTCAGATAATCGCATCGTATTCTTTCGCAGTAAATCCTTTTTTAAATCTGACAACGCAGTTGGATTAGCAAGATTCTAGGCTTTCGATACATGTGAGACACTTGTATTTTCATGAATGTTTAATATGACTATTTATGTAGCGATCACCGTATGTTGTGGAATTTCAGCCCGCTAGCGGGTTCCGTGCGCAGAGGAGTTAAGGACACGTAAGCGTGGCTCATTTGGCCAATATCCCTCGTTTATGGATGGAGCTGGAGGAGCCAGGTCGGATCTGAATGTATATGGAAACCTGGTCGATGTCTTCAATGTCCGGTAAATTAACGTCTTCCCTGTCAGCTTGTTTCCTAAAGAAAACTCTGAAATGGCATGTTGTTTCCTAAAGAAAACTCTGAAATGGCATGTTGTTTCCTAAAGAAAACTCTGAAATGGCATGTTGTTTCCTAAAGAAAACTCTGAAATGGCATGTTGTTTCCTAAAGAAAACTCTGAAATGGCATGTTGTTTCCTAAAGAAAACTCTGAAATGGCATGTTGTTTCCTAAAGAAAACTCTGAAATGGCATGTTGTTTCCTAAAGAAAACTCTGAAATGACATGTTGTTTCCTAAAGAAAACTCTGAAATGGCATGTTGTTTCCTAAAGAAAACTCTGAAATTGCATGTTGTTTCCTAAAGAAAACTCTGAAATGGCATGTTGTTTCCTAAAGAAAACTCTGAAATGTCATGTTGTTTCCTAAAGAAAACTCTGAAATGGCATGTTGTTTCCTAAAGAAAACTCTGAAATGGCATGTTGTTTCCTAAAGAAAACTCTGAAATGGCATGTTGTTTCCTAAAGAAAACTCTGAAATGGCATGTTGTTTCCTAAAGAAAACTCTGAAATGGCATGTTGTTTCCTAAAGAAAACTCTAAAATGGCATATTGTTTCCTAAAGAAAACTCTGAAATGGCATGTTGTTTCCTAAAGAAAACTCTGAAATGGCATGTTGTTTCCTAAAGAAAACTCTGAAATGGCATGTTGTTTCCTAAAGAAAACTCTGAAATGGCATGTTGTTTCCTAAAGAAAACTCTGAAATGGCATGTTGTTTCCTAAAGAAAACTCTGAAATGACATGTTGTTTCCTAAAGAAAACTCTGAAATGGCATGTTGTTTCCTAAAGAAAACTCTGAAATTGCATGTTGTTTCCTAAAGAAAACTCTGAAATGGCATGTTGTTTCCTAAAGAAAACTCTGAAATGTCATGTTGTTTCCTAAAGAAAACTCTGAAATGGCATGTTGTTTCCTAAAGAAAACTCTGAAATGGCATGTTGTTTCCTAAAGAAAACTCTGAAATGGCATGTTGTTTCCTAAAGAAAACTCTGAAATGGCATGTTGTTTCCTAAAGAAAACTCTGAAATGGCATGTTGTTTCCTAAAGAAAACTCTAAAATGGCATATTGTTTCCTAAAGAAAACTCTGAAATGGCATGTTGTTTCCTAAAGAAAACTCTGAAATGGCATGTTGTTTCCTAAAGAAAACTCTGAAATGTCATGTTGTTTCATAAAGAAAACTCTGAAATGGCATGTTGTTTCCTAAAGAAAACTCTGAAATGGCATGTTGTTTCCTAAAGAAAACTCTGAAATGGCATGTTGTTTCCTAAAGAAAACTCTGAAATGGCATGTTGTTTCCTAAAGAAAACTCTGAAATGGCATGTTGTTTCCTAAAGAAAACTCTGAAATGGCATGTTGTTTCCTAAAGAAAACTCTGAAATGGCATGTTGTTTCCTAAAGAAAAAAACTCTGAAATGGCATGTTGTTTCCTAAAGAAAACTCTGAAATTGCATGTTGTTTCCTAAAGAAAACTCTGAAATGGCATGTTGTTTCCTAAAGAAAACTCTAAAATGGCATATTGTTTCCTAAAGAAAACTCTGAAATGGCATGTTGTTTCCTAAAGAAAACTCTGAAATGGCATGTTGTTTCCTAAAGAAAACTCTGAAATGTCATGTTGTTTCCTAAAGAAAACTCTGAAATGGCATGTTGTTTCCTAAAGAAAACTCTGAAATGGCATGTTGTTTCCTAAAGAAAACTCTGAAACGGCATGTTGTTTCCTAAAGAAAACTCTGAAACGGCATGTTGTTTCCTAAAGAAAACTCTGAAATGGCATGTTGTTTCCTAAAGAAAACTCTAAAATGGCATATTGTTTCCTAAAGAAAACTCTGAAATGGCATGTTGTTTCCTAAAGAAAACTCTGAAATGGCATGTTGTTTCCTAAAGAAAACTCTGAAATGTCATGTTGTTTCCTAAAGAAAACTCTGAAATGGCATGTTGTTTCCTAAAGAAAACTCTGAAATGGCATGTTGTTTCCTAAAGAAAACTCTGAAATGGCATGTTGTTTCCTAAAGAAAACTCTGAAATGGCATGTTGTTTCCTAAAGAAAACTCTGAAATGGCATGTTGTTTCCTAAAGAAAACTCTGAAATGGCATGTTGTTTCCTAAAGAAATCTCTGAAATGGCATATTGTTTTTATGAAGATTTTGGAAGATCTGTCGCCAATTGGATGGAAACCAAGCTAGTGCGCTAATCCCGTGTGGCTTTGATTATGCCTGCACATCATGGTTCACCAGCAGCCCTAATCATCTTAAGAATGCTCTACCCGCCAAACAAGCTGGTAAGAATTGGACTTAAACTCCCCCTCATACTCATCTGGAGGTCGAGCATTTTGTTTGTCTCTATCTCTGTAATTTGTCTGTATCTCTGTAATGCGACTCTATCTTTGTAATGTGTCTGTATCTGTGTAATGTAAGTATATGTATTCATGTAGAAAATAGTAGAAAGTAGGGACCACATTGGAAATAAGTCCCAGACTTATTTTAAAAAATCTTTGTGTATATATGTATATATTTTTTTACTGGCAAATAAAATCAATCAATCAATCCAAACTGAAAGAGCCATCTGTTACAAAACACTAAAAAGTTGAATGTCATTCAGAGATTGTCACGCCTTCTATACTGGGTAGGCCTACAAGGTAGGGAGGGAAGTATTTTCTGTTTGTCAAGATTGACATAGTCTATTTATTGTGTTGTTGAAAACACAAACCATGATATCGAAGTGCCCTAAGTCGGTATGCTTCGTTTCTTGATCGCGTGGTGCATTGGCACAGAAACCTGTTGGTGGTAAACTCTTTGCATATATTTTATATAATTATAAATATGGCTCGTCTGGGGTAGTCTGCAAACCCCTGACCTTTTGGCCCCTCGACTGTGCTGAAGTCGATATCAACGTTTATAAACACAGGGTCGTAAACATGATTTAGAGTTAATTCTATGAGGGGGAAGGGTGTTCCATTTATGTTAATGTACAAGGGGAGGGTCATGTGAAAATATTTTTTAGGTATATATTTTTTTGACTCCTTGATTTGGACCAGCCCCTCCCCCCAATACATTTTGATCAGTCCCTTATAAATATAGGAAAGACTTTGTTATGGAAAAGTGCTATATATAGAAACGCCTCATTACCATCTTCGTCTTTAAGGTTGTTGAGGTAGGTCAGTAGTTCGGCGTTGGCCTGGACACAGTACACCTCTCGGTTCTGGAGCCCTCCCCCACACAGGCCGGTCTGGTTGCTACGCCGGCGGTCCTGTTGGCTTAGCAACGGGTCCACCCTACAGTCGCTCCACTCTGTAGTCCTCCAGGTGTAACTGTGACGGTGACAGAGATGGGTGTGTGGGGGTTATGCTGTCAAAACACATTTAAAATCTGACTGATGTTTCCTTAGCTAATCAAATCCCTGACATGTCTGTGCTATAAAAACACATTTGTGACTTGTGTGTTGATCTGTTCTACCTGCATCTGAGGCTGCAGCTGCCAAACTTGAATTACACTAATCCTTATCGTTCCACTACAACTTCAACAGCTATCAGCTCCATGTTTGGCTAATTGCTTCCAATCCGTGTAAACCATGAGTAATATGAAAAGATACATTTTAGTCATGAAAAGAGTCCATTTTAAAGGCTATGTCACGACTGATAGTTTTATAGATGGTGTGGTTCTGAAGTATTTCGCAGAATCGGAACAGGAGAGCTCAAGTGTTATGTGAATGGTTGTGTAAAGACGGGATATGATCTGTGTGTGTGTTTACGTGGCAGGTTACAGGAGAGACAATATTGTCATAGACTCCACTTGAAGTCGGTGTCTTGCAAAAGCTCAAACACTTGCACCAATCTTTCTCCATATGCTCTCTCCTCCACCACAGACACAGGCCCACGCAAACAAACTCCTACGGGTCACCCAGGAGAGCGAACTAGCTAGGTGAAGTAGCTAATGGGAAATCAACAGGAGGAATGTATCACCTCTGTCAGTGAGAATCAAGTAGACTTTGGGATGTTAGTGCACTAAGTGGTTCCAATTGGTTGAAAACTTCCTGGAGGCCTATCAGGTTCCTGAACTATGTACGGTAATATCTTTCGACAGACTGGTACTACTGTGTAATACATTACATTCGGACACGACATTTCATCATTTAAAATTCCGCTAATAAAACATTGACTTAACCCACATTCAAGCTCTAGGCCATAAATGTTCCGTATCTTTCTTACCATATATTCAGTGTGAAACTATAACTTCCACACATCCTCGTGACACTAAGTGACACTCACGTGGCGCAGGGCAGTACTCCATCCCCCTGAGGGTCACATGGCTCCGTCTCCTCCAGCGGTGGGCAGTCCTCCCCCTCCCCCACGGAGAACTGGTGCACGCGTCTGGTCCTGGAGCGTTGGCCCCGGGGGGACTTGGGGTCTGGGTCTAGACAGGCCTTAGAGCAGGGGACCCAGTCTGCCCACTCGCTCAGCTTACAGTCCTTAGCAAGGATGCAGGACTGGACCGTCACTGGGAGGTCCCTGGGCAGACACAGACTGGAACACAGAGGTGAGGCCAGAGCAGAGGAGTGGCAAGGTCAGTAATCTGAGATCTGTCTGCGAGCTGCATGTAATTTGCGACAGTGGATGTGAAAGCTGGTCCTGGGGGAGCCCTGTGTGTGTTGATGGTCCTAGAACAAGTGGTCAGTGGGTTTCAAAGACAGTTGAGGTACATTTTGAGATAGAATTTGGCGTATGTTGATTGAATTTGTGGAATGTTGGTTTTCGTCCTGTCTATTGCAGTGTGTCATTCATCAAGGAAGCATTGTTTTACGACAGATAGACGGCTGTGTTGGGTGACGCCACCACCTGTCGGAAGACAATGGGAAGCCAGGGGTCATTCATCAATGAGCTGGATGGAAGTACATGATACTAATACTATCATATACTATAATGTACTAATACTTGTACTATAGTAGAAAGTACATTATACTATGCATGTTGTAATAAGCTGTATTCAAGAGTCCTAAGGGAACTGACTGGCATTGAACCATAGTACTCAACCCTTCATTCAGAATCATCACAACTTAATAAACAATAAACAATGCAGAAAAAAAAGATGGAAAGGCTTTGTACAACAGCCCCCACATTTAGGTAGTGAAATGGTTGCTGGTTCAAATCCGGCTCAAAGGACCATGAGAAGAGGGGTTTTGTACATGTAATACAATACAATACTTAAAAGTTACTTATACTAGGTTCATATCTACATCAATTCTGAAGGGTAGTGCCTCAAAAGCATCAGAGTAGTAACCACAACTGATCAATCACCAAAAGCAATCACTATGTTAATCATTCAACTTGCAATTAGAGCTAATGAATAAATGCTGCCTCTTTAAGCTCCTTCAAATGATTAGCAATTAATGCCGACCATTTTCTGTTCCTTGCTCTGTTGCGTGCATTGCCTTTCCCCGAGGCGCTGCGGCTGACGAGCTTTTACTACTAATTACAGCTCGGCTTCATTTAGAAACCTCTCATTTAGGCGACGCCGATGCCACACTTCACCTCTAGCTTCTCACACATCTGCTAGAAACGAGTGAAACTGGTTTGAAAAAGGCTTGAAAAAGAGCCTGACTTGTGTTTTTAACCCCTCTGTCTCCACAGATGAAGATTCCTTTGAATTGGTTGATGTGATGGGCCTGCAGGTGTGACGTCACGACGAAGCTCCGTTGTGCTGCCAGCAAGGCACGCTGGTGTTTCTTTCTCAGTGAACAACATTCAGGAATTAAAACCCAGGTTCTGTGACACAGCGGGGATAATGGCTCACTTCCTGACTCAGATGAAACTTCACACATGCTTAAAAAGCTTTAAAGCGTCCATTGACCCTTTTCACGGCATCTCAATCTCTTTAAGTATTTTTTTTATTACATTCTGCATTGTTGTAGGGATTTTAAAAGTCTTTAAAGTAGTCATACTTTAAAAAAATCTCCGTCAGTCAGACAGATCGGGGACAAACAATTTCACTTGAAATAAGAGAGTAATAATATTTCAAAAACACTCAAACCTCTCATTTTAAAACCAATAGCGGTTATACGACAAAACAACAAGAAATGCCATGAAATTCCACAAAACAGAATTTGGTTTCTGAAGAATATCCACATTGAACCCAAACGTGCTCATTATACACGAGGCTTTGGCTAAGAAACATGTTGTACAGTTGAAGCCTACAAAACCGGCTGTACTATGTGGGTCAGGGAATGTGAAACCCTGGGCGAAAACTTTTAACAATCTTTTTTAGCGCCTTGATGTGAGTGGAATGGTTGGAAGGCCAGTGTGGCCAGTGAAGAGAAACATAAGCATAAGCTAAAAGATGTAAAGTGATACTTTCTAGAAGTGCTTCTGGTGGTAAATGGAAACTTCAGAGGCCAACATGTAAGCTGGAACTCTACATTGAATAGCCAGCCACTATTCTACAACCAGGCTAAAACAAAGTCTAATGATTCAAGATTAAGTTGTGGCCCAATGATGACACATGTACATCAAACAACATGGGAAATGAAGTCAGCAAGATGTTCGGAGGACGACTGCCTAGATTCACTGGGTATCGCTTCAGAGAGAACCCGGCAAACCGGGAACATTCCCAGAACATTAGCTAAGATTCTCATTAAGTTCTATTTAAGGTTTCATCTAACATTATAACATCCCAAAAACATGCATTTTTGATAAGAACATTTTTATTTTATTCAAAAAATGTTTTAAAGGAAATATCCTTGGAATGTTCTCTTAACATTCCCGAAAATGTTGTGCATAACATCTGTAACAACCATCACAGAACATTCCCCCAAATGTTCTCATTAGGTTTCCAAATAATGTAATAACACAATGTGCCAGTAAAGTTTTTATAACAAACCGCTGCAACAAAATATGAGGGCAACGTTCTGGGAATGGTATTGCAACATCAGGCAAGTGTTTTATACAAATATTGTATAATCATCATCGCAACTGGACAGTTTTTGTGCTATGAGAACATTGCCGCAACCTAACAAATGTTCTGGGAACTTTCACAGAAACAATGTTGGTTTGCTGGGAAGTTTGTTCCACTTTTCTGGAGTGGCAAAAACAACAATAAATATTTCAGAACCAGAAATAAACAAGTCAAAGATTAATATTTACATTCCCAATGGCGTTAGATTTGTTTTCACGGTTCTTTTGAAATATTTGATCCCAGCCACTGCTGAGAAATTGGCCCCAACGGCGCATTAATGAATATATTTAGTACATAAATGATCAAATCTGTAGCATGGGACACATACATAATGTGGATGTAAGGCTATATAACGGAGACTGTAGTTCTCCTTGCTAGAGATGAAAGACCTCATGGATTCCTAGATGAAAGGTACTGTACCGTGCTGACATTACTGTGAAGTCATTGTCACTAAAACAAAGACATCATTCAACACAAAAGAAAGAGCTTCAAGGCAAGAAAGGGCACACATGCTGTCTTGTCTACTTTATATCGTATATAAGATATAGCATGTGAAGAACCTGCGTCATTGATAGCCTGAACCATACTCCTAATGTGAAAGATTTTCATTAAAAGTATTTGGTCAACAGCATTCAAAAATAAATGACTCTACTTTTTTAAAGTTGAACTGAAATTACTCTTAATAATCAAGCTTTTTGATTTGAAATGCTTTTATCTTTCCTCACCTGCACACGTAACAATACCAATACAATGAGGTGCTTGGTGCAACTCACCCTGCTCTTTTACAGTCGAAGATCACAGAAGACTTTTCAAAGCGCTTTACAAAGTGCTGGCTAAGATTCAATCCCTGTCACGGAATGAGCACCAGTGAATATAGAGTTGTCATCTCCACCGTTGAAAGTAGACACCAGAAAGTGGGAGTGCTCCATTGCTTTGACAGCAAAGCAGAGACAAATAACCATTCCCTTACCTGTCATCCACTGTACATCAGTACAGTACATCACCTCAAAACAATAATACTGTGCTTACAGTTGTGAAGAAGATAGAAACAACCCCTTGCAAAGGCCTGTTTAGACATGTGGCAGGTTAGTGCCTATTTTAAGATTGCGTGTTATTTAAGGACAAGCCAAGAGATAACTCACTATGATGAATTACAGTTCTGAAAGGACAAAAACACATGGTTTCCTTTCACCAATGACATATCATGGTTTGCCCATTTAGACTAAAAGTACAATTTTAAAGGACAACCAGCACACAGGCACAAACTAAGGACCCTGAAATACTGATGCTGAGCCACTTACCTGAGTCCCACCGTGCTCCCATTCCTGTGTGCACAGGACACCGTGCGACTCTGGTATCCCAGCTGGATGTCCCAGAAGGGGCTCTCCTGCCTGTTGAGCCGGTTCCTGGTCCGTTTCTTCTGTATCAGCTCCCTAGTATCAGGGTCTTTGACCCCAGGCCTTTCCCTGGCCTCCCCTTTACCCTTCCTACGCTTGGCCTGCCGCACCGGCCGGGAAATGGGGAGAGAACAGGGCATCCAGGGCCCCACCCTGAGGCTGTACACCCCCTCAGGCCCCTTACAAGGCCCTGGCTTACAGGTCTGGAACTCAGTCAGGTTGGGGCAGGCAGAACCCCCGAAGAGCGGAGGCACCAGGACACTGCGCACCCGGTTCTTTAGGCCGGTTCCACAGGTTTTTGAGCAGAACGTCCAGGGGGTGAATTCAGACACTACACAGTCATGAGGGCAGGGGATGAGGCAGGCCTGCTCTAGCCGAGGCTTGGGCTCAAAGTACTCACAGATGTTGTCGTCTCCAGGAGACTCGTCTGACTTTAGTATGCAGCCCACCTCCCGGGTCTGAATGCCCTCCTCACCCCCATTGCATACGTATGGCCGCAAGCCCCCAAAGGTTCTTGTTGACACGGACACACACTGGTTCCAGGAACCCAGTTTCCAGTCGTAAAGGTCCTTGTGCCAGTCGCACACACGGAAGCAGTTCTGCTGGTTGGAAGGCCGCTGGGACTGGTCACAGTTGGTGTGGAGGGTGGTCCAGCCGTCCACGTGGGCACACCACACAGCACGACTCTGGCTGCCACCTGGACCACAGTCACTGCCCATACATCTGCCCCATGGCCCTTGGGAACACAACACAGACAGGGTTAAAATAACCATATATATTTTTTTTTACATCAAATGGCAAAGTGGATACAGTTTACACTATACAGTATATCAATTGATGGGAAATTGATTATTTTAGGGGCAGTAGTTTATGAATTATTTGGAAAAAGCAAACCATACAAATAACATCCACAGGCGCAGTGGACGGATCGATGGAGACCAGTAATGTCTACCAGTAATGTCATAGAGAACCCCGACCACGCCTTCATACCCGCTGACAGAGGCATATAGCACATTGACAATTCATGCACTAAAAGATTAGTACATCAGCTATTCTACTATAGCTCTCCTTTCAGCTCCACATTATTACTCTGAATTAAGTCTCCATTGCAGCCGTAACACAAGAGCTTTCTCTGACTTTTACCCCGACGCCAAACCTCATCACAGTAAAAAAGCTGCGGCTTAATAGTGGTGTTGTTCATTGAGTCATTCAGCTCAACCTAATCCGTGACAATGTTGTGCTCTGACGCTGTTATCCGCAGGCTAGTGACAGCACAGGACAACCGAGAAAGAAGAGGAGACTAATGTACAGCTTCACCTCAGACCAACCCCTTCCATCTACAGCGTACACATCACAGACAAACTGAACTGGTCCACTCACACAGACAGTGTGGTGAAGAAGGAGAAACAGCACCTCTTCAACCTCAGGAGGCTGAAGAAATTTGGCTTGTCACCCAAAACCCTGACAAACTATCACAGCCTGGTACGGAAACTGCACCGCCCTCAACCGCAAGACTCTCCAGAGGGTGGCAAACTACCTGCCCTCCGTGACACCTACAGCACCCGATGTCACAGTAAGGCTAAAAAGATCATCAAGGACGTCAACAACCCGAGCCACTGCCTGTTCACACCGCTACCATCCAGAAGGTGAGGTCAGTACAGGTGCATCAAAGCTGGGACCGAGAGACTGAGAAACAGCTATTATCTCAAGGCCATCAGACTGCTAAACAGCAATCACTAACTCAGAGAGGCCTCTTTAGATTTGTGTGTATTAGGTAGTTGTTGGGGAATTGTTTGATTACTTGTTAGATATTACTGCACCGTCAGAACTAGAAGCACAAGCATTGTGCTACACTCACATTAACATCTGCCAACCATGTGTATGTGTCAAGTAAAATGTCATTTGATTTGATTTGAATTGATTGTGTTAGATGATGGCCTCGAGCTGAGTGGTATCCGTGTGAGGGTGCCTTGTGTTTACCCACGTTGCACCCCTAAACCGACCCCCCCCCAAATGCCTCAGATGACAGCCTATTAGTGGACTCATCTCATCGCTCAGCTGCTGATCCCGCAAGCAGGAACTGGCTTCAATCTGCGTATCAGCATGTCGACAGAAGCCTCAAGGCACATCACACATGGCTGTTCTTTTCCCCCCTATATCAACACAAGATCAATGCCCTGCTGTCAGACTGTACATGTATCATATATAGTTGTGATTCAGGGGATGTCTGTGCATCCGTTAGCTACCGATCAGATTGGGGTTAATTTAATAGCCTTATGAAATGGGGTGTCTGGGGTATTAGGCACTAAAGAGGCAGGGGGTAAACTATCTGGAGCATTCCCAAGGCTTATCCCTATGTTCTATTTGCCTGAGTAAATGAAACCCAAGCAAAATTATTTGCCGTGGTATATCAGACCGTATATCACAGGTATGACTAAACATCTATTTTTACTGCTCTAATTGCGTTAGTAACCAGTTTATAATAGCAATAAGGCACCTCTGGGGCTTTGTGGTATATGGCCAATGTACCATAGCTAAGGGCTGTATCCAGGCACTCTGCTTTGCGTTGTGTTTAAGAACAGCCCTTAGCCGTGATACATTGGCCATATATACCACACCCTCTCGGGCCTTATTGCTTGAATATATAACTCAGGGGAGAGTTTTCTTTCTTTTGTGATCCTAGTTAACATTTTTACATAATTTCCAAGGGCCTTAACAGATTTCCCATAGGCTCAAGTGTACATACTCCCAACTCTAAGCAGCAGATTAGGCTGGAGTAAGAAATGTTATATCCCCACTGTTGGAGAGCCAGTCGGATCTCTCTGTCCCCATGTGTTCATTAATGGACAGACATGTTTTGGCTCCCACAGGGTCATCCTCACTAAGGATGGAGTCACACAGAGCTGTTCACTTGGTTGTGTTTGCTTGTTATTGATCCTTCTAAGACAGGAACTACTTACTGCCAAGGTCAGGGATTATTTTGAGCTGTCCTTGCTGTCTGACAGCTACTAGTGGTGGTCCTATTGCCAAGAGATTCCTGTCGTTACTTCTGGTTTAGGTGTCTCATAGAGCACTCAAAACGTCTGTCATTCTACAGAATGTCAGGACCAGGTTGGACAGGTGTTATTATGAGCATATTAGGTTTGCTTTAGGAAAACCACTTCAAATAAAGTGCTATCACATCTCAGATGGCCAAAGCTATAAAAAAAGAACTGTAAAATGAAAGCGAGCCGAGGACCTTGTATCCCCAAACTACCATACCCAACTCCGAGGAAAATTCAGTTGCAGCACAGAGTGAAATGGAATACAAAAGCCCTCTTAAATACAATTGCACATAACCCTTGGCGGAGATGAACGTCAGCATAGTGAACATGCCAAGTTGAGCCCCTGTTAAACCCAGTAGAGCAATTAGTTAGCTAAAAGGCCTACAAACAATCTAGCCAAAAAGCTTGAATACAATCGGATGAGCATTCCACAAGGCCAAACTATGTATCCCTTCAGAGAGACCATGGAAAGACAAAGGACGAAGAGACAATCTCCACATATTCCTAAGGGGTAGTACAGAAGTCTGCATTTGAAGAGAATGCATCATAAGTCCTTGAGTTACTAAAGTATGGTCAGACACTTCAATTTCACTTCCAAATGAACATTGAGCTTCTTTTTCTCTTGATAAACAACACCAAATTGTAAGTCATGGGTTATAATGAAAAAGAGAAAAATATGTCTGAGGAGAAGGGAGAGACCAGAGGCTACCACTTAATGTCTGCTGAAAAAACTTTGAGCTGCATAACATTCATGGATAATTATCAACCCTATGTTCAGTGTGATCTGTGCTCTTGGCCATATTTCGCTAAGCTACAATCCATTGACTAAAGCTCTTCCTCTCACAATTGACCTGAATGTCATTAGCTGGAATACCACAATGACGCTTCCATGGTTTGAAGGGCTTTGATGATTTTTGATTCATCAAGCACAACACACAGCACCGCACGTAACTCTGAGGCAGACTTTCGATTTAACCCATACAATGTTCAACAGTTTCTTCCATTTAATGATATTTTTCACAAATAGGAAACATTGGGCGGACTCCGTGTCATTATTGATGCCATGCCATCTCCATGAACAAGTGTCATGGTTACCATCTGCTAGTCATCTCATTGGATTCAGCTAATTAAATCGTTAATCTCAGTGATCAATAACAAACCGAAGGTGGAATACTGCACTGCAGCTTGTGTAGGAGACAGACTCATTTGTCACTCCTGCAGTGACAAGGTATTTTTGGCATTCTGCACAAACCGCCCATTCAAGTGTGTCTGTCAAAATCCGACTGTCAATGCATTCAACAGCAGACACATTTCAAAAGGTAAAACGCAATGGTCCACTTAGAAATCTGTCAGGAAATGTGTCCAAGCTGTCGGTAACAGTAAGAACACAATCAATAAACCTCATCATTTCACATGGATCTCTTATGTGTGTCGTGGGAGTTTATGTTGTTGCCCAAACATCCTCTTGCCCCAGTTTGAGGCAGGATGTTGTGGGAGGAGCAGTCAGTGGCCTTTAAATAATGGGATAGGGATGGGAGTGTCCCTCCTGCTTTGCGGTGATATTCATCATGCAGCTCTGACAGGCGTGCCTTATGAGAACACAGGAAAGGTAAACCAGATAACCAACAGTAAATCCTACCGCAATTAGTCACAAGCCACTGAATCATGTTTCAATGAAAGGAAGAAAGCTGTTTTCAGATAACACGCGTATGATATCTATTGTAAGGTGGTCTGACACAGTAATTGGACCAAATCAACAATCTTACCATTCATAAAATTGGCATGTTGACATTTGAAGTTCAGAGGTTGGACATTTTGATTGATTACTTCCACAAATTCTAACTGATTCCGTCTCTTCATCTGGGAGCAGACTGCAGTGTTTCTCTTAATCAATAGTTATAGAAAGGATAAGTGGCGGGAGGACATAATAAAGACATTTCACAGTGGAATAGACTTCCATTCTGCAAAGCAACAGAATGGAATGGATTCTGATGTATATTTTTGGGCTTCCATCAACACAAGCGCTTATTGAACTGGGATACAAATAATCCCACGTGCTGCAATGTAGCCTACATGCTGATCACTTTACGAGATTAAACGAGTTGGAAAAAAGGGAAAAAAGTATGGACTAACGTCATCTTTATTTATACCAAAACACAAAATGTAAACCACTGAAATATGAAATATAATCCAGAAAATAATGAAATAACATCGTCACAGGTTTAAGTTAGATATACTAATCCATGTAAAACATTTGAAAGCCACTGCAATACAAAAACAAAGCCCCCTGAAATTATGCCGACAAAACTGCATTTCAAGCGAAACAAATCCACCATATTGAAAAAAAAAAGAGTAAGGATGAGACAAATGACAGAGAGAGAATGTGCCCCTTGGTGCTTGGCACTGCAGTTAAATATTAATATGAAGCCAGTTAGGAGCACATTGTTGACTCCAATCTAAAGAGGCACTTCCACGGAAGACTTCCTTGATGTGGTAGAGGATGAGGGGTGAGAGAGGGGTTTCATTGACTATAATCTGCCCTTAAAAAAAAGCCAGCCATTAGTCTGCGAGGAAGAGTTGCACTTTACAGGAAGTGAGCTGGGTTGTGGAAACAGTTGCATGTGTTGCTAGGAAGCCTGCACGGATACCATGAAAAGAGGCGGGGTATCTTGTTTACGTTTCTCCTTTAGCAGGGAAAATCATACTGTTGCTGTTATTGCTATAAAACCTGGGGGCATAAACAGTCCATACATGCATATACAGAATATCATCTGTCTAATGTTACACTAATGCTTTATGTGACCAATGCTTCACTATTTGTGTCTGCTATTCTTGTTAGTCAATTTCGTATCAATTTTGGGGTTAAAAGTGCTCTTGGCATGAATGTGTGTGCCAGTACAGTGTGTTTGTGTTGTATGTGTGCACGTGTGTGCATGTGTGTGGACGTGTGGGTGCATGCACAAGTGGGCGAGTCTGCATGTGCCGTGTTCCCGTCTGATTGGCTGCACACGTGTGTGTGACTGTAGCTCCAGGGCCAGAGATTTGATAATGTACCTGCCACTTTATTGAGATAAATGCTCCAATCACACGGTGAGATCCCCCACCCTCTGGAGCGCCTCTGCCTAAGATTAGATTACTGCTGCCTACGATGCATCATTCTCTACATCTCAATTCAATAGTAAAGTAACACAACACTAGGAAACTTCATAGAATGAGGATTTACAACGGGCACTGAGGAGGTGTCTGCCAAACGAACACACATGTTCTAAAAGGCAGCCAAATGCAGCACAATTAAGAGCAATATGAAGGTTTAACATTTTAATTTTATAGCTGACAGTCCACAGCAGGTCATGGATGAAATTAGAAACAGAAAGTGAAAAACAAATGATTGTTTTGTGGGCCGGAAACTATTACTAAGCGTGTGTGACGTATGCTTTGTCTGCTACAACAAAGCGCACGTGTAGAGACCAATACAATTAGGAAGTCACCGCTTAAAAATGACATTAATCCTATAATCTTATAATGCTTCCATTACAGAGCTCTGAAGACAAAATACTAGTAATTCTCAATAACACTTGGAGGTGATTCTCTATGATCCCAGCAAAGGTTCGTAGTTCATATCAACTAAGTTACATCTGTTGATCATATGACAGGTTACTTCAAAGGGGACCAACCATCTGTAAAGGTGGTGGGAACATATACACATACCATACTTCAGACTAAACATCGCTCTTCATAGGTCGTTTTGGCAGTCAATGGCCAGCGTGTCCTTTTCACCCCAGGCACTAATCATAGATTAGACAAAGCTTAGAGTTGCTAACATCGAACCTGATCAGAGAGAGATGTTGACATGTCAGTGTAAACGAGATCTTTGTTTCGATCAGGACACGAGAAAAGACAAGGACAGGAATAGGCTGAGCGGTCCTCAATTCACGACAATGTCGTGTGGGTCCACAGAATCATCATGTGACCCGTTACGATTGAGAAGGATCTAAGATGGATGTTTGTGGATGAAACATGTTTCTAATCAATGAATGCCTATATAATACAGCATAAATGGTGAGAAATGGTCATGTTGGGCTGATAATTAAAACTCCACAGCTGGGATGCTTGTGCTTCTAATTAGTGCAGGATGGGAAAATAACACTTCTAGGACGCTAGTGGCTAAACTTGGAACACGAGGTGTGGACTCTCTCTCCTAGGCCTATGGGGATCCCTCTTGGATTGTGATTCAGCAGCACTATTCTTTTGGACTGAGTAGGAGTGTGGGAGGTGTTGGTAGAGAGTGGATACCCCAGCCAAGCCAAGCCTAGAACAGTACACACACACACACACACACACACGTTGGGCCAAAACAGACAAACTGCATTCACACTTTGGCCGGCACACAGCTTTCTGTCAACACTTTTCATGTTTCCTTTCATTTCATATCAGCTGTGAGATGTACGATGTAAACAGCAATAAAAATACACCTTCGGGGTGAAAGACATTAACTTTCTTTTGTATCATGTCTCCCAATCAAAACAAATTACCATTGATTCCACTTAAATGCAATACTACTTAAAAGCTCCCCTGTGAATACCAAATCTGAATGTCAGATTATGTAGCACTGTACATAATGTATGTACATGGCATGCAAGCCCTGACATCAAGAATAGAAACGTGTCACGCTGTAATTCACCATCATTCAATTGAACCATCTAAAGCCAGAGGACCTAGATCTTATCTCTCACAATACAGAGACAACATGCCAGATGACAGATGCAAAGGCCTTTGAGTGCAGGAAGTGTGTGCCAAAGAGAGTAGTTTCCTCTCACACATGTTCTTTCTCCAGGCAAACTAATTCTACCTTTTAATTTATTGATTCTAGCTAGTGGTCCCTTGGGAGATCCAGTTCTATTGATTGTTGGGGGAACGGTTTCAGAGCGCATGACGTTGAGGTTGAGGGAACGGTTTCAGAGCGCATGATGGTGAAGTTGGGGGAACGATTTCAGAGCGCATGATGGTGAAGTCGGGGGAACGGTTTCAGAGCGCATGACGGTGAGGTTGAGGGAACGGTTTCAGAACGCATGATGGTGAAGTTGGGGGAACGGTTTCAGAGTGCATGATGGTGAAGTTGGGGGAACGATTTCAGAGCGCATGATGGTGAAGTTGGGGGAACGGTTTCAGAGCGCATGATGGTGAAGTTGGGGGAACGGTTTCAGAGCGCATGACGGTGAGGTTGAGGGAACGGTTTCAGAACGCATGATGGTGAAGTTGGGGGAACGGTTTCAGAGTGCATGATGGTGAAGTTGGGGGGTTTCAGAGCGCATGACGGTGCGGTTGAGGGAACGGTTTCAGAGCGCATGATGGTGAAGTTGGGGGAACGGTTTTAGAGCGCATGACGGTGAGGTTGAGGGAACGGTTTCAGAGCGCATGATGGTGAAGTTGGGGGAACGGTTTCAGAGCGCATGACGGTGAAGTTGGGGGAACGGTTTCAGAGCGCATGACGGTGAGGTTGAGGGAACGGTTTCAGAGCGCATGATGGTGAAGTTTGGGGAACGGTTTCAGAACGCATGATGGTGAGGTGAGGTTGGGGGAACGGTTTCAGAGCGCATGACGGTGAGGTTGGAGGAACGGTTTCAGAGTGCATGAGAGAAGTCCACAAGTCCACTGTGAGGTCTTTTTAAGATGTTTCCAAATAATGTTATATTATGTTTACAAGAGAAGCATATAGTGAAAGGGCAAAGTAGTGATGATAGGTTTATCGTCCTCTGATTTCCCTGTCAATATTAAATGTTCTGTTCATTCTGTCGGTATTGATCTGGCTGGGCATTTGACTCAAAATGTTTCAGTGTGTTGCTTGCCTGGATTGGTCGATCACTTGTTGAGTCCAATTCTTTCCAAATGAACACTTATCCTCCAATCCCGAAAACACTGCGATTGAAATGGTTAGTGAGTCTTCACCAAGCATCTGTACCACTGATTCATTGCAGTAGATAGAGCTTGTAAGCCATTCTCACCCATCCAGACATTGTTTCCGATGCTAAGAATAGAATTAATGATTGACAACTCCCGTTCCCAGAGGATCCGAGGTTCTCTCTCCCTCTAATTTGAGCCGTTTCATTGACACGTAGAGAAGAGAGCATGTCAACATCAGAGAGACTCGTAAATTCTCACAAGCATTCACCCAGCTTCAAATATCACATCCTGGATCACGAGAAAGCACTTGTGTGCTTGTGGAAGAACTCAAACACTTGATAAGGCTTAAAACAAAGACTGAGATAACTGTTCAACAGTCTTATATTTATTACAAAACTGCAACTCCAGAACAAGTTAGAACCATAAAAAACATTGGCAACTAAAACCGTGGCTCACCTAACTTAAAAGACATCCCCTGACCAACATTTTGCCACAGCTAAAATGGCAGGTGAACTTATCACCAGGGTCAAAACAACTGTGTCAATTAGCCACATCGTTAGCGTTCAGCCAATAGAAACAAAAAAACAATTAAGCACATAAACACAATTTGCGTAAAGGTTCAGCTGGTGGATACGTTAACTTGGAACTGTTGAAGGTTTGTAAGTGAATGACTAAATACATACACAAAACACAACATGCGCTTAAATATACAACTTGATTTGAATAAATACTTTGAAAAATGATAAAACCAGAATATCTTCTTCCCAGTGCCTGTGTGTTGCATGAGCATACTGTGTATGTACATGTTGCTTTAGATAATATTTCCTGCATAGATGTGATATTTCCTGCATAGATGCGGAAGAAAGGACCAATACAGCGAGCGGAGGATGAGGTAATCATGTCAATGTCAACTCTGTAACTAAGAACAAATCCTTTGAATTAGGATTCAGGGACTCCGCTGCAAGCTATGCCAGTGAACATGAATGCTGTTCAGGCTATGGCATCTTTGAGGATAAAATAGAGAGAAAAGAAGTATTGGGTGTACTGCATTGACATTATAGCATACTCTCCAAAGAACTGCTGGAAACTGTCAAAGGATTTAAGAGAGGTAAAGGTATTTTTCACGACAGTGAACTTGATCCAGCGGCACATTGCCTAATGATCCTGCCATGAGTGGAAGACGAAAGAGAACATCATTCTCTACAAGAAACATCAACTTCCTCAGAAACTCTGTTCTCCCGAAAACCAATGTGTTCATCACGTACAGTTTCTGCTTCATCTCTTGGTTTAATTACACACCAGGGATAAGCTCACGAAATACAATTGTATAGCCTTTTCCATTCCTCGTGTCGCTATTGCAGGAACACGAGCCCAGTTGGTCCCCGCGCTACACCGGAGTGACCAGTGGCGTTGCACCTAATGAAATCACGAGGCAGAAAAGGGCAGGGAGAAAAGTGTTAACCTGGAGCCACAGAAATAGCCACCGTGGCGACTGGAGGGGAGAGAACTGTGATCCCAATCTCCAGCATTTCCATCCACAGTGCTAATGCTCCAATCCCACTCATCCCCCCCCCCTCCATGTTCCCCTGCCAGCTCCTCCCTCTGTTAATTGGACAGATGGGGAGATTACGGAACCTCTGGGACACGGTTGCTAGGCTATTAATGGTGGTCATGGGACAGACACAAATCTCGTCATTTCTCGCTTCTCTTTGGTGTAAAGGTCTCAAATACATGTTCTCAAAGGTTTTGGTTTTCAAATATTGCACACCAATTGCTGATTTTGTCCATATGGTTATTTACCAGCATAGCGGTACTGTACGTCCCATATTAAATCAAATACAATTTTATTGGTCGGGTACACAAATTCTGCAGATATTATTGCTGGTGCAGTGAAATGCTTATGTTCCTAGCTCCACAGTGCAGTAATACCTAACAATACAAAACAATACACGGTACTACAAAAAATAACAAATAAGTATAAATATACAATGAGCTCCAAAAGTATTGGGGCAGTGACAGTGATTTTGTGTTTTGGCTCTGTACTCCAGCACTTTGGATTTGAAATTATACAATGACTATGAGCTTAAAGTGCAGACTGTCAACTTTAATTTGAGGGTATTTTGATCCATATCGGCTGAGCTGTTTAGAAATTAGAGCACTTTTTGTACATAATGTAGTCCGCCAATTTTAGGGGACCAAAAGTATGGGAACAAATTCACTTATGCTGTACGTGTATTGAAGTAGTCGAACGTATAGTATTTGGTCCCATATTCCTAGCATCACAATGATTACATCAAACTTGTTGGATGCATTTGCTGTTTGTTTTGGTTGTGTTTCAGATGATTTTGTGCCCAATAGAAATGAATGGTAGATAATGAATTGTGTCGTTTTGGAGTCACTTTTATTGTAAATAAGAATTGAATGATTCAAAATACATCAATGTGGATGCTACCATGATTACGGACAGTCCTGAATGAATCGTGAATAATGATGAGTGAGAAAGTTACAGACACACAAATATCATATCCTATCAAGACATGGTAACCTCTCACTTTTACAATAGCAGGGGGGGGGGGTATGATATTTGTGCATCTGTAAATTTCTCACATCATTATTCATGATTCATTCAATTCATTCAGTATTATCCAAAATCATGGTAGCATCTACATTAATGTAGACCTGTTTACAATAAAAGTGTCTCCAAAATGACACAATACACGATTTACCATTCATTTTTATTGGGCTCAAAATAATCTGAAATCATACACAATCCATGTCTCAATTGTCTCAAGGCTTAAAAATCCTCCTTTAACCTGACTCCTCCCCTTCATCTACACGGATTGAAGTTGTTTTAACAAATGAGCTCAATAACCCATGGATTCACCTGGTCAGTATATGTCATGGAAAAAGCAGATATTCTTAACATTTTGTACACTCATTGTACATACGAAGTGTGTTTAAAACAGTATTTCAATATTATTATTATTCAAGTGACCGGTGTTCAATGACTATGTACATAGGGCGGCAGTCTCTAAGGCACAGGGTTGAGTATTGAGTGGTAGCTGGTTAGTTCAGAGCAGGGTAATGGTCAAAGGCTGGCTAGTGGTGACTATTTAACAGTCTGATGGCCTGGAGATAGGAGCTGTTTTTCAGTCTCTCCATACCAGCTTAGATGCACCTGTACTGTCTTTGCCTTCTAGATGGTAGCAGTGTGAACAGATTTAACGATATTGATATCAATATCAAGAGGAATACCTATGTGAGAATGCTGTTCATCGACTACAGCTCGGCATTCAACACCATAGTACCCTCCAAGCTCGTCATCAAGCTCCAGACCCTGGGTCTCGACCCCGCCCTGTGCAGGTGGTGAGGGTAGGCAACAACATCTTCTCCCTGCTGATCCTCAACACGGGGGCCCCACAAGGGTGCGTTCTGAGCCCTCTCCTGTACTCCCTGTTCACCCACGACTGCGTGGCCACGCATGCCTCCAACTCAATCATCAAGTTTGCGGACAACACAACAGTGGTAGGCTTGATTACCAACAACGACGAGACGGCCTACAGGGAGGAGGTGAGGGCCCTCGGAGTGTGGTGTCAGGAAAATAACCTCACACTCAATGTCAACAAAACTAAGGAGATGATTGTGGACTTCAGGAAACAGCAGAGGGAACATCCCCCTATCCACATCGATGGAACAGTAGTGGAGAGGGTAGCAAGTTTTAAGTTCCTCGGCATACACATCACAGACAAACTGAATTGGTCCACTCACACAGACAGCATCGTGAAGAAGGCGCAGCAGCGCCTCTTCAACATCAGGAGTCTGAAGAAATTCGGCTTGTCACCAAAAGCACTCACAAACTTCTACAGATGCACAATCGAGAGCATCCTGGCGGGCTGTATCACCGCCTGGTACGGCAACTGCTCCGCCCTCAACCGTAAGGCTCTCCAGAGGGTAGTGAGGTCTGCACAACGCATCACCGGGGGCAAACTACCTGCCCTCCAGGACACCTACACCACCCGATGTTACAGGAAGGCCATAAAGATCATCAAGGACATCAACCACCCGAGCCACTGCCTGTTCACCCCGCTATCATCCAGAAGGCATGGTCAGTACAGGTGCATCAAAGCTGGGACCGAGAGACTGAAAAACAGCTTCTATCTCAAGGCCATCAGACTGGTAAACAGCCACCACTAACATTGAGTGGCTGCTGCCAACACACTGACATTGACACTGACTCAACTCCAGCCACTTTAATAATGGGAATTGATGGGAAATGATGTAAATATATCACTAGCCACTTTAAACAATGCTACCTTATATAATGTTACTTACATTATTCATCTCATATGCATACGTATATACTGTACTCTATATCATCGACTGCATCCTTATGTAATACATGTATCACTAGCCACTTTAACTATGCCACTTTGTTTACATACTCATCTCATATGTATATACTGTACTTGATACCATCTACTGTATCTTGCCTATGCTGCCCTGTACCATCACTCATTCATATGTCCTTATGTACATATTCTTTATCCCCTTACACTGTGTATAAGACAGTAGTTTTGGAATTGTTAGTTAGATTACTTGTTGGTTATCACTGCATTGTCGGAACTAGAAGCACAAGCATTTCGCTACACTCACATTAACATCTGCTAACCATGTGTATGTGACAAATAAAATGTGATTTGATTTGATTTGAATGTGTCAGTTTCGAAAGACACAAGCTTGACAAAAGCCATACTTATTTCTGTACACTGCGTTGGTGGATGTAGAGTTCATACACTCTGTTTGCCCCTGCCAGCTGTGCAGCTCTCTACCCTGTCATTTCAAAGAGCCAATGTAAGGAATCGATATCAATAACTGATGCTAAACTGTACAAATCAAGGGGCCCCTGAAAGATTGGCCAGTGGCCAGTACATATTGCACAATCATATAGCTTGAGAGAGAAGGAGGTGCTATAAGAGATCCCCAAAGAATTCATTAGTTCCAGGAAAATGTACCAAATGGGGGGTTGGGGGGGGGGGGGCAACACATGAGCCAATCTACTGAAGGATGTTCAGTGAACCATGGGAGTGATGAAGTTGTATGAGGGCTGTGCCGGCTTGCCAGTAAATCCACATGGCTGAACCTGTAGTGTCCAGCACCTGGACCACAAACGTACAAAATGAGAAGTACATCTGAATTGACGTTACTTTGAGAACGTCTTTACAACCAACCTTTTGGATGAGATCCAGATGCGATCTAAAAGAAACATAACGCTGGGTTGTATTTATAGACCATGAGCATCTTCCATATCCCTGATATTTATGCGAGCACTGAATCCTCTATGAAGTAACGGAAAGCTACATGAGAGAGAAACTCATTAGCCACAAATAACCCACCCACAGTTCCTCACATCTGTTCCAGCTCCACACATTACAACACACCACCTTCAATGAGTCACAGTGTAACAAGATGCGCCATTCTCGGCTCTCTCTTTGGTGATGTCTTTGCAGGATTGCAGGTAGAGACTGCAGCTTTTGCTGGTGTTTCATTGTGGAGCGGGAGGCCTGAGGCCACACTCCTCGGAGGGGACACACACTCTTCGCTGTGATCACACCAGGGGTCGGGTGCAATAAAGGCTGCCACCCTCAATCTGCAGGCGAGGAGATGAATGAGCATACCTCTGTGTTTCTGCTCTTTGACTCCACCGCTGTGCTGAGCCAAGTAAACATGAGAGGAGAGGGGAGAGGGGGGGGGGGTTCTGTCTCAGAACACACACACACACACACACACACACACACACACACACACACACACACACACACACACACACACACACACACACACACACACACACACACACACACACACACACACACACACACACACACACACACACACACACACACACACACACACCCACATGTCCATAGTTGCTTATTTTGTTCATTGATCAATGGAAACAGTCAAGGGAGAGGCGACCGTCTGCTTTGAATCTGCAGCTTGATACGTCATCATCATCCTACTTATATACAAATCCCTCTTCCTCCAATTCACTCACAGTGTTTCTCAGCTCAGTGACAACCCGCAAATAGCACATTTAAATTCCGTGCGAGTTCACACAATCACACTAAACACACATAAACGAATAGCTTTCCTGTATCCTGTATCTGGGATAGAACACGAACCCCAAGGGCAATACATTTTCCAAACGCAGCCAGAAACGCCGGGACTCATCTCGTCAAACATACAGTAGACACCTTTCCCTGTCACAACATCTAGAAGTTTCCACAGTTGAAGGTTTAATCACGTCGCAGCGGCAGGGCATCAGGATGGGTGGTGAGAGAGTGGCGAACCCATTACAGTGGTAATCGACAGAGAATGGGACAGGAGGGGCAGAGGGGGTGGAGAGCTGCCAGGTAGGCAGGCAGGTGGCACACATAGTGGGGAGCAACAACAGCATGGACATGGGGGTACTGTACCCAGACAGACAGACAGACAGACAGACAGACAGACAGACAGACAGACAGACAGACAGACAGACAGACAGACAGACAGACAGACAGACAGACAGACAGACAGACAGACAGACAGACAGACAGACAGACAGACAGACAGACAGACAGACAGACAGACAGACAGACAGACAGACAGACAGACAGACAGACAGACAGACAGACAGACAGACAGACAGACAGACAGACAGACAGACAGACAGACACAGATCCCCCTCTACATGCTGCCTCATGGTTCCATCTGTTAGTGTTAGGGGGCATGGGTGGAGAAGAGGGGGAGAGCAAATATGACGACAGAAGCATTTCTGCCTCCAGTAAGTGTGTGTGTGTGTTTGGGGTGATTGTGTGTGTTTGTGTGTGTGCTCGTGTGTGTGCTTCTGAGTGACACTGAAGACATTCAGTGTGACAACTGTGAGTGTGATTTGGGAATATTGTAGGGTAGATGTATTATTTCCTCTCAAAACATGTTGTACTGGCCTAGTCCAGGGTTCCGCAACTGGCGGCCCACGGGCCAAATTATTGTATTTTTATTTGATTATGTTTTCTGAGCAAAAATATTAATGAAACGTAAATCTTTTTTTTTTATTGTTGGACATAAAAGACTGTAAAAACAACAGCAAAACAGCTCCAAGTGATTTACATTTTCTAAATCTGTTCCAAAATATTTCACACATAATAATGAGATATGTGATCATATACAAATGTAAGCAAGGTTTGAAATGATTATGTTTTAGTCAAATATTATATATGTTTAGACTTGCAGTCTTCAAATTGTTCCAGCCCCCTGACCATCCACTCAAGATTTCTTTATCTACATTAGTTGATGATCCCTGCCCTACATGATTTATTTGTGTGAGTATACGGATGAAGGATATAAGATCGTTTTAGGGCTCAGAAATGTAACAACTGCAAGACAATCCAATAGATCGGATTGAAATTTGAGCGACTGACTGGATACAACTAAAGTGGAGGCATTTTCTGATGGGCCGAAGTCGAGCTCGGTAAAAGAGGGTCTGGGGGAGTCATCTGGAAAAGACGGTCTTACTTTGTAGCCGTGATCCTTAGCTTTGCCTTTCCGGGGTCAGATGACTTTAATCCAAAGAGAAGTGATCAAAGAGAGCCCAGTAGGTGGACAGATCAAAGAAACCCAGTACCAGCCAAAGTCAGTGTTCTTTAACAGTGCATTTCCTGTGAATCCAACACTATTCTACCACCCACCCCCCAAGTCTCAAAGAGAGACGGGAGAAATTTGGAGAAATGGAAGGATGAGAGGAGAATGATTCTCCCGTGGTAACACTTTGATATAGGATTTGAGGAACATAAAGTAATGCAATTTTCTAGAAACGACAAGAGAGATAGTGGGCTGGGTGTTGAAGTTGCTACAAGGGTATTTTGCTATAATATGGAAAAGTAGTTTGAGTTTAGAGACTTGTTTTATATACACTTTAAAATACAGTCCTCTTCCCAAGAAATAGGAAAACAAGATGGACTGGTGAAGTAAGTCACCTGGTTTTCGCAACAAGGCCGAAACACATTGGGATATAAGCTACATTTGAGAATACATTCATTTTGATGGATGGAAATAAATGCCGTCTGAAATTGAACAGTGCACATCACATTTGAAGCCAAAGTCGTGTAGCAATACCCAGCCACTGAGGTAATAAAGAGAGAATCTCTGACTTAATCAATCTTCGGATTTGGCAGCAGCCTGGACTTAGGAAGTCATATTATTCCCCTCGCCACATTATTCCATCCTGAAGGTCTGCATCTGTTTTCTTCTGTAGCTACTTCTCTGTTCTTCTTTCTCCCTCGTTCCCGTACCATCTTCTCTCCCTGTCTCAATGTCTGTCACTCTCGCTTCTCTTTCTCTCTGCAGTCTCTCCATCTTTCTCCCTCGTTCCCGTACCATCTTCTCTCCCTGTCTCGATGTCTGTCACTCTCGCTTCTCTTTCTCTCTGCAGTCTCTCCATCTTTCTCCCTCGTTCCCGTACCATCTTCTCTCCCTGTCTCGATGTCTGTCACTCTCGCTTCTCTTTCTCTCTGCAGTCTCTCCATCTTTCTCCCTCGTTCCCGTACCATCTTCTCTCCCTGTTTCGATGTCTGTCACTCTCGCTTCTCTTTCTCTCTGCAGTCTCTCCATCTTTCTCCCTCGTTCCCCTACCATCTTCTCTCCCTGTCTCGATGTCTGTCACTCTCGCTTCTCTTTCTCTCTGCAGTCTCTCCATCTTTCTCCCTCGTTCCCGTACCATCTTCTCTCCCTGTCTCAATGTCTGTCACTCTCGCTTCTCTTTCTCTCTGCAGTCTCTCCATCTTTCTCCCTCGTTCCCGTACCATCTTCTCTCCCTGTCTCAATGTCTGTCACTCTCGCTTCTCTTTCTCTCTGCAGTCTCTCCATCTTTCTCCCTCGTTCCCGTACCATCTTCTCTCCCTGTCTCAATGTCTGTCACTCTCGCTTCTCTTTCTCTCTGCAGTCTCTCCATCTTTCTCCCTCGTTCCCGTACCATCTTCTCTCCCTGTCTCGATGTCTGTCACTCTCGCTTCTCTTTCTCTCTGCAGTCTCTCCATCTTTCTCCCTCGTTCCCGTACCATCTTCTCTCCCTGTCTCGATGTCTGTCACTCTCGCTTCTCTTTCTCTCTGCAGTCTCTCCATCTTTCTCCTTGACTCTCTCCTTCTCTCTCCTTCTATCCTTCTCTCTCCCTCTGTCTGCAACTTTTGCTCTCTTTTCTCTTTTTTCCCCTCTAAAAACAAAGGTAACCCAGACGAGAGAGATCGTACATGAGGGGCATGTGAAATCCACTCAGACAACTGAGTATTATAATGTCATGCACCCTTAAAGGTTAATACAGGCTGTTCCCATGCAATAGACTTCAGCCTTTGATGATAACCAATTCATTTCACAGAGATAGTGGAGCAGTTGAAGGGAATTGATGCCACTGGGGATAGCCTCTCTCTCTCTCTTCTCTCTCCACTACTTATTCTCTTTCTCCTTCTCTCTCTTTCAAATCAAATCACATTTTATTTGTCACATGCGCTGAATACAACCTTACAGTGAAATGCTTACTTACACGCCCTTAACCAACAATGCAGTTTTAAGAAAATACACAAAAAAAACTTTTAAAATAAATAAAAAATACACAAAGAAATTATATTTTTAAAATCCTAGCTATCTCCCGGCTTTCCTCTTTAGCAACAGCTTTGTCCATCTTTATTCACTGTAAAAAAAAATGTCACGACGCTGCTGTTCAAATGAAGTTGATTGGAATGATTTGAAAATGATGCTTTAGTTCGTTCAACCTATTCTATTCAAGTTTCCTGGAATCAAACAACTAATTTGACGTTTTAATGTGATTTTTAAAGTTGATTCAAGGTTCTAACAGCGGTGGGACAATGTAGCGACGGCAGCCTATCAGAAGAGTTTGAGGCGTGGCATATTGGAGGCGTGGTTTTCAGTTTGTTCTTTTTGCCCCACCGCCAGAGTAAATGTAATTCCAGTTAATCTAGTCTATTGTATTCTTCATTCAAACATACCATGTACCTGGTCAGCATCTGTAATGATAATTGTGTAAGTGCACGTGATACTAAAGATAAGGAAGCAAATGTCTTTTTATGCTCTTGTCGCACCTACATGTGACAGTCTTGTGTGGAGAATATGTAAACATTATTTATATTTCTGAACAAACTTATTTTCTTGTTTTATAGAGAATTTATTAAATTGCTTGTAACCCAATTGGATAGCTTATTCTAAACTAAAAAGTGAATTTGGAACAAGATGAAAAAATGGGTTGTATTTAATTTGGTTATCTATTAGGTTTAATCAAAGGGGAAAAGTAAGTTGAGTGTTGAACGAAATAGGTTGCAACTTTGGTATTAATAAAATAAAACAGTTGCCATTGAATCACATGCAGTATTTGGTTTCAACAAATGTAGTATTTTCAATTGAGAAAACCTATGTTATTTACCTGGATCCAGGAAGTATTATTTTCTAGGTTGAACCATTTTTTACAGTGTTTCTCTGCATACTGTATCTCTCTTTTTTCCTCCACCTCTCTCTTGTTTCCTTCCCTCCATCTCTCTCCACTCCCACCCTGTCTCTCCACCCCCTCTTCTCTCCCCCCCACATGGAGTCTACTCTCCAGTCTGTGATCATGTAAATACCAGATGTAGTGGGGTCCTTGGGCCAAAGTGTTTCACACTAGGATCCGGGCAGTCAACCAGAGATGCCCTGAGCGTGGAAGAGAGGATTTCCATGATATTAATCCTCTGAAAATTGCCATTGGCCTGGGTTAGATTTCATCTGAACCAAGTCGCTCTGGATAAGAGCGTCTGCTAAATGACTTAAATGTAAATGTAAATGTACATTTTAGCGGTATAGTGCTGATCCAGTGCCTTCTTACACTGATTTAGATGTGTTATCAGTGGAAAACGTCTATTTTTAATGGCATCGGCGGTGGGGGATAGATGAAAGGATGTGTCCACATGCAACAGCCACACACTGTACACAGATAAGCCACACACTGTACACAGATAAGCCACACACTGTACACAGATAAGCCACACACTGTACACAGATAAGCCACACACTGTACACAGATAAGCCACACACTGTACACAGATAAGCACACACTGTACACAGATAAGCCACACACTGTACACAGATAAGCCACACACTGTACACAGATAAGCACACACTGTACACAGATAAGCCACACACTGTACACAGATAAGCACACACTGTACACAGATAAGCCACACACTGTACACAGATAAGCCACACACTGTACACAGATAAGCCACACACTGTACACAGATAAGCACACACTGTACACAGATAAGCCACACACTGTACACAGATAAGCCACACACTGTACACAGATAAGCACACACTGTACACAGATAAGCCACACACTGTACACAGATAAGCACACACTGTACACAGATAAGCCACACACTGTACACAGATAAGCCACACACTGTACACAGATAAGCCACACACTGTACACAGATAAGCACACATATCCACACATCCCACCACCACGTCAGATCTGCAATAGTCTCACCAGAGGGTTCACCAGTGGGGTACAACAGCAGCAGGACTGACCTAGATTTTACACACATATATAATGCAAGGCGGTCGCACGTACACTCACGCACACAGATTCATGCACACACTCACGCACACAGATTCATGCACACACATGCACACACACAGGCACACATGCACGCACACACACAAACCTGTCTGTGTTCTGTTAAATTAAAGAAGGGCAGAAGAGAAACAGTCCTTCCCGTTTAAGTATTTGTTGTTGTTGCTGTGTTGATTGTTTTGCACTGTTATTGTTACTGCGGCTTATTTTAAATAATCTTGCTCATGATACCTAATTTTCTACTGCGGTTGAGCTCTTATTTTCTGCTAAATATCAGATTTGAAAAAAGTTAAACGACAAGAGCTTGGGACTATCAGCATTTTTGTCAAAATGATTCTATTGACAATGTTCTCTACCTATATAGTATGATAATAATAATAAGTACTCCAATTTATGTTGTTAAGTAGAGAACACCATTCAAGTCCATGAGGGCTCGGAACATTAAAGCCAATTATCTCGGAATCATCTTTTAACAGATAGAACCTTATTGTCAAGCCCTCGACTCTCTCTCTTGCCACGAAGCTGTCTAAACTTTGGGTCTGCACTACCCCTCTACATCAGGGAGCCAGAATTGAACAGGTACAGGTGCAAAGGGTTTACATCATCACATAAAGCAGTCATCATATCACTGTTGCCATGGCTACAGCTTTCTAGCAGCTCCAGAAGAGGTGGAGGAATGACTGACAGCTGTGACAGCTGTGTAATCCCGCCGGCCCCTCTCTGGGAAGAAACGCAATCTTCATTAAAGCCCAGCCGCTCAGCCTAGCCGTCCACCGTAGACCCACCAACCAGAGAGATGAAGACAGGGAGAGATGGGAATGGAGTGGGAGGACTGCGTTTGGATTCGTCGAGCCAGCGCTTGATTAGGATTATTGTGACATGTAGAACCCAGGGGGAGGTTTCAAGACACAGGCGGAGGCATGGTGAAAGACGCAAGATATGTAGTTCAAATAAACAACAAACAGTCCAGTATTGTTTGGTATCTCAAGTAGCCAACCAGCTGAGAGGCAGAGGTGATGAATGGAATGGAATTGCAATGGTGATGCTCACTGGATAAATATGACACGTACAGATGGCTTAATAGCCAGTACATTAGTGGATAGAGCCATGGATAGAAGCAGGCTTCACTCTTGTAATCAGTCATGTTTGGTCCATGTCTTCGTGGCAAATGTCGTCACAGAGGTCAGCACCAACTCATGTCATCCCTCATTATCTTTGTTCTCTCCTGACACGCACGCATATCATCCTACTGTGTTTATCCTGGGTATTAGTCATAGTCGATGTTATTTACAAATGAGTCATTGTCCAAGTTATTATTGATGGTAATAGCCACTTGTATCATTGTAGAAAGGACCAAACAATCAATCAATCAGATGTCCAAAATAATTGACAATAGACAAGTGAGACAAACTGCTCATATGACAGAAGAGGGTATGGTGAGAAAACCCTGTGGCACATTCAAGAGTATTTCCTAAAAGATTCTAGAGAGGTCAAATGTGGCATGATGAATTACTGTGCCCTGTGATGCCTGGCTGCCGGTTGGCTTCATGAATTCTCATAGAGACCTGTGTAGTGGCAACACGAAGGATGAATCAACAAGAAATACCTTCTAATCAAGGTTTTCCAGTGTGCCAATAGCAAATTGTTGTGGTTTCACTGGTTTGTGTGCATAATGCGTAATTTCTGAGTCCAGCAGGTTTTGATTATCCAAACCGCCAAAAGACGACCAAGTTTAATTTGCAGATTTTCTGATAGCCCAGTGAGTGTTTTGATTGGAGGACTGAGAGAAGCAAACAATTACGTTGCTGCTTAAACTGTGTAACCACAACATTATTCTTTCTGTAATATGAAAAATAAGAGCAAAGAAATACACCAAAAATAATTGAAAATGATTATCTGATGTATAATTGCAGTTCATATTAATCCCACGGATAGTTCCCTTTCAACACACTGGAGTCATTGGTTTAAATGTGGGTTGAGCCCTAAGCCTCCTTTCACGACACTCTCTTATCATTCTCACAACTTTAAGTGTAACACATTTATAGAAATCCATAAATATCTAGTTGTACCAAGTTACTGTACCAATGTTCTGGAAATATCCGTGAAAAACAGAGAGAGAAAATACAGGGAGAGAATAGAGGGAGAGAACAGAAAACGGCAGATCCCTCACCCTGAATCTATCACATGTTTGTAGTGAGCTATAAGTGGAGGTGTGATCTACAGGAATACTCTTCCTGCATTCCTGCAACCCAAGCATGCGCTATTACCAAAGGGTTTGGAGGCGCAAAAGCCATCTCTCTATAGGTGTGAATGTGAAGTTGCTAGTGCACGTGTGTGCATGCGTGTGTATGTGCATGTACGGGATGGTAGAGCATGTCTGTGAGCGAATGCCAGAGACCTGGTGTGAAGTGCCATGCGTGAGCCCTGGCCCCACGCCCAAACACCCACGTGAGCCAGGAAAGAGTGAATGTGGAAACAGAGAGAATGGATGGATGGATTAATAGAGGAAAAGGAGAGGAAGAGGTGGGGGAGGAGGAGGTGGGGAGGCAAGGCTGCCAGCTCCCGAACACATTGACAGATAAATGAATGGATGGACGAATGGATGGATAGATGGATGGAGGGATTACGGAGGAGAACAGCATAAAGAAAGAGCAACGAATCAGCCATGCGGAATAGACACTGTAGATTTATAGATGAACGGATACGGAATTAGAGTGAAAGAGTGGAGAAGCCAGAGGAGGCATCTACAGTAGCTAGCAAGGGAGCCAGAACAGCCCTGTGTGTTGACCAGGCCCCATGCGCCCTGCCCCGCCCCGCCATGGCTTTCCTCTGCCTGGGGCCATCGGCTGCCCTCGCTCTAATCCAGTGGATTTTCATAAGTGATTAGACCATGCGTGTGTGAAATTGACATTAAAGATGGTAGTACTGTGGGGAAGGACCCTACAAGCCTCAGATCTCAGACACCAACAGCTCTTCCTGTACAAACACCATCTTAAAAGGGCTAGATGGCCAGGGATTCATGTCCCAGTATCACCAAGACAAGGTTAAAGAGTGGCTAAACACAGGCCCAACTGGGTTAAACCGTATATTACAGAGTGTTTTCAAGCATCAGGGATCTGGTCCGGTTAGAGCTACAGTAGCACTTGAGAACTGACAATTGTTGTCAGCTAACCACTTGATGGACCGTTCAGCATCCTACCTCAATACTTATAACCAATATGCAAAGCAACACTTCAGTACTAGATACTGTACAATTATTATATAAAACATGTGTAATTACATGCCTGTGGTTCTCACTGTTAACCATATCATCATCAGATTCCATTCTCAGATATTGGCCCGTCAGGCGGAAGCAGAGATTGTCCTTCATTCTCATGCACGGTCTGACCCAGGAGGCTAGAGCGTTTGATTCCACTACCATAGATTAAATCAATCTGTATTTACACATGATTACACGGAGCAGTATATTAATTCACCCTGGGATCACTGAGATAATGAAAGCAAAATGTATCTGGTGCAATGTGGTAGGCCTTCATTACTCTGTATATTCATTGCATGCTACAGCCCAGCAGAGAATAGATTTCAATTACATTTCCATCACGCCATTGGTAATAATATACAAATCAGATAAGTAAAACCCAAACTCATACAAATGTATAAAAACACAATCAAATGCGGTACATCGTTGGACCTATGATGCGGTATGATGCAGTCAATGAACTCACCACAGAACTAAAACTAGATTCCCAAAACATTCCAATACAATGAGCACACAAGTCGTGCTCGTCCTGAAGTAATACAACTGAGCAGGACTGAGGGATGGGTGGATGGAGTGATGAATGGAAGGACGGATGGATGACTGGATGAACGGATTTCTCCACTTCTCCACGGTATGCCTTGATTACCATCAGCAGAGCAGAGGTGTGTGGACTCGAGACTCGTCTCACTAAAGTAAATGTCACTGCTCGCTCTCAGAGAGCCCATTCTCCTCTCAACCCACTGAAGCTGCCTTTATGCTTCCCACAGGAGATGGCAGTCGGTGTTGAATGCCACTCCCAGAGTCTAAATAGCATGTTTCCCAAACACGTATCCACTGACTGAACGAGAAGAGGTCCCCATGTTTCTGCTTTGGCACAGTATGGATGAAGTAGTTGTCAGTCAAGGCACTGGGAGGACACAACCCTATGTCCCCGCACAATGTGTCCCCCTCGTCACCTGTCTCCGGTCCTTGTCTTTCAGGGGGCACTTGAGGAGATTAATAGGAAAGTGTAGGTCGGTCTATTCAATCATACACTCATCCCTCTAAAGCGATAGAGCTTAAACAGCAGTCAAGGGATAGACTTTCATCAGAATTCTATAATATCCCACAATTTATCCCCCAATATTACCATTGATCTACTTACTTTCACCATACAAACACTAGTACATACAAGTACTAAATACCATTAAATACACGCTAAATACATTTATGACCTAGCTGCCGTCTAAATATCATATGTTGTGAGTTGTTGGAATATTGCAGAATATGTTGTAAATATGCAAATCCTCTTAAATCGCTATAAATAAAGTTTTGGGGATAAAGTGTAATCTGTAATCCGGCCTGCATCGCTATATCAGTAATGATCCGTTTTCAGTGTAAACCCTGCGATTTAGATTAAAGGTAGACTCAGCGATATGACGTAGATGCAGCAAGCACATAACATAGTGTGTCTATTTCCGCAACAACTGAGAGTGCCGAAGCGCGAGGCTCAACTTGTTTTGGGTCGGTGGCCACTGAAGTGACCCCGTGCACATGCACTGTGTGTGACCATGCTCGTCTCATTCTCCGTGGTGCTGCTCATGGCAACGTCATTTCGCTGAGTCTTTAAACAAACTCTTGTGCTTCCTGGCCTGCATACTGCTGCGTCTACGTGGGACTGGGCAACTGTAGGATGAATGGGCCGTTTTCACAAAGTACCGTTTTTTTTGGGCGACAAGGATACAGCTTATTCTGCTTATGCAACATATTCATGAAAAAGAACAGTTTCACCCTCCACTACAACCCCAATGTGGGTCAAAAGAAGAGATGTTGATAACATGAGATGTCAGTGCAGTTCTCTATGAATCTCCATCATCAAACACGTTTCTGTGTGATGAAATATCTGTAGAGTTCAAAGGTGCTGTTACAGATGTTACAACAGGGGCAAAACTTGAAACCAACCCCAAACCGTTCATCTTGATACGAAACGCAAATCTTCTTTGAAATGTTTCCTCCTCCCTTTCCAAGGCAGGAATCTGCTGACGCTGCGTGTAAGTTGCATTGCTGTTGTTGCCGCTCTCCAGAAATATGAAAACACCGTGGGCTGCAGTGCTGCTGAGTGCTCACTTTCCAATCTGGATGTGAGACCAGTCACACGCTACTGCTTCAGTTATCGCCCATTAGAGCCAAACCGGAAAATGGAATATACAAGAAAACACTTGCATGCCATGATCTCCAACTCCCGAAGGAAATCACCTTCATTTATTCATGGGCTAAATATGCAGCCTGTTGCCATGGGTCTTAAAGAGTGGCCAGCCAATTATAATTCAGAAGCTGGTATGCCCTCAGGTACTATGGTAATGAGGGTCAACATGGGTCATATTACAATGCACTCAATAAAATGAAGCTGGGCTCCATAAGGATACATTCAATTGGGATGTTGCCAGAGATATCCCCCATGGCCATATCTTCAGACAGCATCTCTTACTGAGGCAGCTAGACATGGGCTTGTGTCCTGCCAAAGGCACTTGTCGATCTATAACACTGTACATTCAAGTGATAGCACAAGGCTATTAAAAACCAGGCCTTAATGTTTTTTCAGTACTGCTGTTTTTTTTCCTGGTAGTTTATTGATTGATTGATTGATTGGTTGATTGATTGATTTCTTAATTGATTTGGCCAGATAGTCCATTCTCTTGGAGTCCAAGGTCTGAGTCAGATCCTGAATAGAGAGGAAGGAAGAACACCAGTCACTCTATGGATCTTGGCCCCGGTTTGAATTACCCTGGTCTAGTGGGAGTCTGGAAGAGTGGGACATGCTGTGCTTGTTTTACCATGATAATGACCTTAGGTTATGGTATTGAGTGTCTGACCTTTTCCCTCATATGCTTTCCAGACAGGCTCTGGAGCGTACAACACTACATTACCAAAAGTATGTGGACAATTGCTCATCGAACACCTCATTCCAAAATCATGGGCATTAATATGGAGTTGGTCCCCCCTCTGCTGCTAAACAGCCTCCACTCTTCTGGGAAGGCTTTCCACTACATGTTGGAACATTGCTGCGGGGACTTGCTTCCAGTCAGCAACAAGAGCATTAGTGAGGTCGGGCACTGATGTTAGGGGATTAGACCTGTTTGGCAGTTGGTGTTCCAATTCATCCCAAAGGTGTTCGATGGGGTTGGGCTCAGGGCTCTGTACAGACCAGTCAATTCTTCCACACTGATCTCGATAAAACTTTTCTGTATGGACCTCGCTTTGTGCATGGGTGCCTTCCCCAAACTGTTGCTACAAAGTTGGAAGCACAGAATCGTCTAGAATGTTATTGTACTGTTGATTTCCCTCCCCTGGAACTAATGGGCCTAGCCCGAACCCTGAAAAACAGCCTCAGACCATTACTCATCCTCCACCTAACTTTGCAGTTGGCACTATGCATTTGAACATGTAGCGTTCTCCTGGCATCCGCCAAACCCAGATTTGTATTTCGGACTGCCAGATGGTGAAGTGTGATTCATCACTCCAGAGAACGCGTTCCACTGCTCCGGAGTCCAATGGCGCTGAGCTTTACACCACTCCAGCCGATGCTTGGCATTCCGCATGGTGATCTTAGGCTTGTGTGCGGCTGCTCGGCAGTGGAAACCCATTTCATGAAGCTCCCGATGAACAGTTCTTGTGCTGACGTTGCTTCCAGAGACAGTTTTAATCTTGGTAGTGAGTGTTGCAAACGAGGACAGACAATTTTTCGCTCTATGCGCTTCAGCACTCGGCGATCCCGTTCTGTGAGCTTGTGTGGCCTACCACTTCGCGGCTGAGCCGTTGTTGCTCCTAGATGTTTTCACTTCACAATAACAGCACTTACAGTTGACCGAGGCAGAGATTAGACTAACTGTCTTGTTGGAAAGGTGGTATCCTATGATGATGATGCGACGTTGAAAGTTACTGAGCTCTTCAGTAAGGCCATTCTACTGCCAATGTTTGTCTATGGAGATTGCATTGCGGTGTGCTCGATTTTATATATCTGCCAGCAACGGGTGTGCCTGAATTAGCCAAATCCACTGATTTGAATGTGTGTCCACATACTTTGTATATATAGTGTATGTTGTCATAGCAGGTGGTTGGGACTGGACACTAACAGCTAGGTCGGGTGACATAACTCACTGCTGGAGCCATCGTTAGGTGGAACTGTATTCTGTAATAATGGCCTGTCAGTGCTCTTCACACTGGCCCATCTCATTGAGTGATGACATCAGTCCAGCATCATGGTTACACATACAGTAGCTATAGTGTGTCCACAACACTAGAGGTGTAGCAGTGGGCTACTTGGTTCAATTGTATTTTGAGTTGCAAGGGGTCATCTACATTTCCTTCCTAGAAACACCTATATTGGCACAAGTGGTTGGGAGGCGGGCCAACGGTGTGTCGTCTGTAGGCCTGGTGCGAGAGGTACATTCTAGCTGATCACCGCAAACAAACATCCTATTTTGTTAGGTGGATAAAACGAGGAATTTGTTAGACAGTAAATGACATAATTCCTGTAATAAACGTGTCTGCCCTGCAGCTGGGCCTGCCTGTTTCACTGGGGCAGGCTGCTGTAATGAGCGAGCTTCTCACAATCTCCATCCCCCGTGCTTGTATGACATTTCAAAACGCAATTGCGGGGAAAAAAACAAATACTTTGCAAGCAATTTGTTTTCCATATTAAAGAGAGGGTCTCTGCTTTTCATTTCTCAACGATCATTACTGAGCTCAAAGCACACTGTTTTACAATCAAGATATCTGACATGGGTTTGACCTGGTCAGTCTATGTCATTTAAAGAGCAGGTGTTCCTAATGTTTTCTACACTCAGTGTAGCTAATGTGTTTTGAGTTTCCACTTCTTGAGGTGGTGAATTAGCACCAATTTAATTTGGCCTATACTGTTCGAAGTCGGAAGTTTACATACACTTACGTTGGAGTTATTAACACTTGTTTTTCAACCACTCCATACATTTTTTGTTAACAAACTATAGTTTTGGCAAGTCAGTTAGGACATCTACTTTGTGCATGACACAAGTCATTTTTCCAACAATTGTTTACAGACAGATTATTTCGCTTATAATTAACTGTATCACAATTCCAGTGTGTCAGAAGTTTACATACACTAAATTGACTGTGCCTTTAAATAGCTTACATAATTCCAGAAAATGATAGGCTAATTGACATAATTTGAGTCAATTGGAGGTGTATCTGTGGATGTATTTCAAGGCCTACCTTCAAACTCAGTGCCTCTGCTTGACATCATGGGAAAATCAAAAGAAATCAGCCAAGAACTCAGGAAAAAAATTGTAGCCCTCCACAAGTTTGGTTCATCCTTGGGAGCAATTTCAAAACGCCTTAAGGTACCATGTTCATCTGTACAAACAAAGGTACACAAGTATAAACACCAGGGCACCACACAGCCGTCATACCGCTCAGGAAGGAGACACATTCAGTCTCCTAGAGATGAACATACTTTGGTGCGAAAAGTGTAAATCAATCCCAGAACTACAGCAAATTACATTGTCAAGATGCTGGAGGAAACAGGTACAAAATTATCTATATCCACAGTAAAATGAGTCCTATAAAGTCAACAAAGTCAAGGTACTGGAGTGGCCATCACAAAGCCCTGACCTCAATCCATTAGAACATTTGTGGGCAGAACTGAAAAAACATGGGATTTTTACTAGGATTAAATGTCAGGAATTGTGAAAAACGGAGTTTAAATGTATTTGGCTGAGGTGTATGTAAACTTCCGACTTCAACTGTATATAATATTAGTGCACATACAGATGAAGGCAAATTCTAATTGTCAACTCAAAATGCATGTCAATCACTGGATTAGGTTGCATATCCAAATACATTGAATTTCTGCTTGGACATGTTAGATGTAACAACGTATTTATTGAATACCATCTCAGTAGTTATACTTGTTAAAAGGTTCCGCCCCTTTAAAAAAAAATTGCTTAAAATGTCATACCCAGATCTAACTGCCTGTAGTTCAGGCCCTGAAGCAAGGATATGCATATTCATGGTACCATTTGAAAGGAAACACTTTGAAATTTGTGGAAATGTGAAAGGAGTGTACGAATATATAACACAATAGGTAAAAGATAATACAAAGAAAAAAACTACCGTTATTCTGTATATTTTTTGTACCATCATCTTTGAAATGCAACAGAAAGGCCATAATGCATTATTCCAGCCCAGGTGCAATCTAGAGTTTGGCCACTAGATGACAGCAGTGTATGTGCAAAGTTTTAGACTGATTCAATGAACCATTGTATTTCTGTTGTATCAAGACTGCCCAAATGTGCCTAATTTGTTTATTAATAACTTTCCATTTTCAAAATTGTGCACTCTCCTTTAACAATAGCATGGTATTATTTCACTGTAATAGCTACTGTAAATTGGACAGTGCAGTTAGAGTAACAAGAATTTAAGCTTTCCGCCAATATCAGATATGTCTATGTCCAGGGAAATGTTCTTGTTACTTACAACCTCATGCTAATCGCATTAGCCTACGTTAGCTCAACCATCCCATGGAAGGGACACCGATCCCGAAGAAGTTTAAAGCATTGTGAATGACTCTATAATGACTTTAGAATATGATGACTCAAATGTACTCTATGGTTTGACGCAGCAGATTTGTTCTTTAGTGGTAACCATTTCAGCGATAACCATGCACGTTTCAGGTGGCTAACGGGTCTAGGGGAGGAAAACATGGTGTAACCCATGAGCAGGCCAGAGAGAGAGCCAGTCTGGTAAAAGGGGATTGGGATGATCAGAAGTCAGAGACGATGCCTACGTAATCTGAATAATGGATCATCTGTTTCCCAATGGCAGATTAGGACCTGGAGAAGCGCAAAGGGGAACGTTGGAGATGCATCAGGCTCTCCTGCTGGGTTGTGCTGTAACACAGAGAATGGTTCTGAACCACACAGATGAACATCTCTATCGTCATTGTCACTGTCAATGTTTTTTTCAACCATTATTTAACTAGGCAAGTCAGTTAAGAACACATTCTTATTTTACAATGACGGCCTACCCTGGCCAAACCCTTCACTAACCCAGACTACGCTGGGACAATTCTGCGCCGCCCTATGGGACTCCCAATTACGGCTGGTTGTGATACAGCCCAGGATCAAACCAGGGTCTGTAGTGATGCCTCTAGCACTGAGATGCTGTGCCTTAGACCACTGAGCCACTCAGGAACCCTTTGTAATGTATTCATGCTTCCCTAAAACACAGCAGGACATTTGCCAACTGCATTTCTACGTCATTACAAGTTGCTTGATGGTATTCAAATTATATTGGTGAATATTTGATAAGATGTCACATATGAAGATACCTCTTCAATTAGAGGGGTCACACCAAACACTGTTGGTTTGATGGTTCAAGGAGTGGGGTAGTGTAGTTCCAAAGCCTCATTTGTTGTGTACTCTAGGTTGATCTCTGGCCTTGAACTGGACACACAGTCACACTGTACACACACGGATAATTGCCTTGGCCTCCGATGGGCACGCATGCTGGTGCAATCCTGACAGCTCCGCCCTACAGACTACAGAAGTACTGCCACTCCACTAACGGAAACTAATGAAGCGCACACAGCACCAAACTGCAAGAGGAATTCCACCCACAGTGTGACTGTGTGTGTGTGTGTGTGTGTGTGTGTGTGTGTGTGTGTGTGTGTGTGTGTGTGTGTGTGTGTGTGTGTGTGTGTGTGTGTGTGTGTGTGTGTGTGTGTGTGTGTGTGTGTGTGTGTGTGTGTGTGTGTGTGTGTGTGTGTGTGTGTGTGTGTGTGTGTGTCTGTGTGTGTGTGTGTGTGTGTGTGTGTGTGTGTGTGTGTGTGTGTGTGTGTGTGTGTGTGTGTGTGTGTGTGTGTGTGTGTGTGTGTGTGTGTGTGTGTGTGTGTGTGTGTGTGTGTGTGTGTGACTGTCTGTGCGTGATTGTGTGTGTGTGACTGTGTGTGTGTGTGTGTGTGTGTGTGTGTGTGTGTGTGTGTGTGTGTGTGTGTGTGTGTGTGTGTGTGTGTGTGTGTGTGTGTGTGTGTGTGTGTGTGTGTGTGTGTGTATGACTGTGTGTGTGTGACTGTGTGTGTGTGACTGTGACTGTGTGTGTGTGTGTGTGTGTGTGTGTGTGTGTGTGTGTGTGTGTGTGTGTGTGTGTGTGTGTGTGTGTGTGTGTGTGTGTGTGTGTGTGTGTGTGTGTGTGTGTGTGTGTGTGTGTGTGTGTGTGTGTGTGATTGTGTGTGTGTGTGTGACTGTATGTGGCTGTCTACGTGTGTGTGTGTGTGTGTGTGTGTGTGTGTGTGTGTGTGTGTGTGTGTGTGTGTGTGTGTGTGTGTGTGTGTGTGTGTGTGTGTGTGTGTGTGTGTGTGTGTGTGTGTGTGTGTGTGTGTGTGTGTGTGACTGTCTGTGTGTGATTGTGTGTGTGTGATTGTGTGTGTGTGTGTGACTGTATGTGGCTGTCTACGTGTGTGTGACTGTATGTGGCTGTCTACGTGTGTGTGTGTGTGTGTGTGTGTGTGACTGTCTGTGCGTGATTGTGTGTGTGTGTGACTGTCTGTGTGTGTGTGTGTGTGTGTGTGTGTGTGTGTGTGTGTGTGTGTGTGTGTGTGTGTGTGTGTGTGTGTGTGTGTGTGTGTGTGTGTGTGTGTGTGTGTGTGTGTGTGTGTGTGTGTGACTGTGTGTGTGTGACTGTGTGTGTGTGTGATGTGTGTGTGTGTGTGTGACTGTATGTGGCTGTCTGTGTGTGTGTGACTGTATGTGGCTGTGTGTGTGTGTGTGTGTGTGTGTGTGTGTGTGTGTGTGTGTGTGTGTGTGTGTGTGTGTGTGTGTGTGTGTGTGTGTGTGTGTGTGTGTGTGTGACTGTGTGTGTGTGTGTGTGTGTGTGTGTGTGTGTGTGTGTGTGTGTGTGTGTGTGTGTGTGTGTGTGTGTGTGTGTGTGTGTGTGTGTGTGTGTGTGTGTGTGTGTGTGTGTGTGTGTGTGTGTGTGTGTGTGTGTGTGTGTGACTGTCTGTGTGTGATTGTGTGTGTGTGTGTGTGACTGTATGTGGCTGTCTACGTGTGTGTGTGTGTGGCTGTCTACGTGTGTGTGTGTGTGTGTGTGTGTGTGTGTGTGTGTGTGTGTGTGTGTGTGTGTGTGTGTGTGTGTGTGTGTGTGTGTGTGTGTGTGTGTGTGTGTGTGTGACTGTGTGTGTGTGACTGTGTGTGTGATTGTGTGTGTGTGTGTGACTGTATGTGGCTGTCTACGTGTGTGTGTGTGTGTGTGTGTGTGTGTGTGTGTGTGTGTGTGTGTGTGTGTGTGTGTGTGTGTGTGTGTGTGTGTGTGTGTGTGTGTGTGTGTGTGTGTGTGTGTGTGTGTGTGTGTGTGTGTGTGTGTGTGTGTGTGTGCGCGTGTGTGTGTGTGACTGTGTGTGTGTAAGTGAGAGATATGGGATAGAAATAACTGTGTGATAGAGAGCCTTAAACCCTCCAAGGATCTCTTCAAGGCTTGTAACACTACTATACACCACCATATCATCCTCTTACTCTTTCACAATCTCCTCATTATCGTCCATCATCATCATCATCATCATCACTGCCTTCATCAACCTTATTCTCAACATGTTTCTCCTCCTTCACCTCATCATCATTGTCGTCATCATCCTCATCTTCTTCAAGAACATCATTATCAAGACTGGCAGCCAGTGCCTGTTTTCGCTTTTGTCATTTAAATAGAACCCTCCGGAGGAAAATATCCCTGAATTCACTGCACCTCAAAACATAGATCATATTTTCATGAAGCCAATAAAAGCAATGTGAGCCAATTCCCTATAGTTTGAAGACAGAGCTGTATTTCAGCAACTCATCACTATGCAAACATCACAGCAGCATTTGTCACCAGAATATTCCCTCCTCCACTGACTGCTCTCTCTGAAATGTGCACAAACATAATCATATTTTATGAAAAGAGCTGAAATGCACAAAAAGTTGTATGCAAATGCAATGATACCACATTTCAGTCATTTAGCAAACACTCTTTTTCAGAGCAACATACAGGAAGTAGTGAGTGTATGCATGTTTCATACTTCATCGTACTGGTCCCCTCGTGGGAACTTAACCCACAACCCTGGCCTTGCAAGCTCCATGCTCCAACAACTGAGCCACACAGGACACATTTTGATAAAAGTGCTTGAAAGCACATAAATAAATTGCTCTACTGTAGGTCTCCAAGCTCTGTGGCATCGCCAAACCAAAGAATAAACATTTAAATATATATTTTTTGATTCTAAAATTCTAAAACAAATAAAAACTTCTATCCTAAAATCAATAGTCTTCCTTTAGTTGGAAAGAACAGAAAGCCTCCTCACAGAGGGTTACATATCACAGCGAAGACCTAATGTGATGTGGCTATAGGCAGTATGAGGTATGTGTGTGTGTGTGTATATGTGTGTTTGTGTTTATATATTGTGTTTGTGCAGGTGTGTGTGTGTGTGTGTGTGTGTGTAGCGTGGGAGAGAGGGGTGCAGTGGCGTGGGAGAGGGGTGTAATCGTAATGATCTACACTGGGAAAGATCTAGCCCCCGATGCTCCATTTCTTAGGGTAGGGCTGCTCCCTGGAACGTCTTTCTTGAGCAAATCCCTAGTCCTTTAATCTCCTTACCCAGCTACATCCTCTTTAAAGATGCATAAAGCGCGAGATACAACGACATTCCATCGATTCAGGACTGGCGCTGGGCTGAGCTGTTCAGTGGGTTGGGAAGGGGGAGGGTTATTTTGCCCTCATCTAGTCCTATGAGGGGGAGGGAGGTGGTGGGGGAGGTGAGCAAGCGAAGGGTTAACTATCACCTCGAGGGCCAAGGAGATTTTCCCATATATTTTTAAAAGCACTCGTAAGTGCGTCAAGTCTCCCTGGGCATGATTATTCCTGGCTCAGATCTTCAAATTATGTTAGAGGAGCCGTACATTACTAATGCATTGCACTTGTTCATATCAGAGGTGATCAGAAAACACTCTGCAACCACCCATCCCATTTCATCTCATGTTTGCAATCAACCCCCCCATTTGTCTACTACTGTGCTCCGACACATGTACAATCATCCAGATATGGTGCAACCACACATCTCAACTACCAATTCATCTAAATTACAGAAATTTAAGTAATCCAGTCAGAATGGATCACGCCAGCTTTAGGTGGCAAATTCAATGCACTTACTAATAGACTTCTGGTGGATTTCTCTGTTAGCGTTCTCTGCCTCGTTCTCCCATGATAGCTTGCTATTCAAGTCTTCTAGACTTCAGTTACCATGTGCAAACTATCAGCTTGTGAGACTAGTGCAACGGACAGGGAAAATGAGGTAATGCATTGACAAGGGGGTTTTTAAGGACCTTGAGACCTGCTCTAATTTTCAAAAGGTTCACAGAGAGGAAATGAGAACAGAAAATATCGTGCCCAAGCTGAGTGTCTTGTCCACAAGCTTTTTCAACACTGAATACATAGTCACCATTGACTATTGAAAACATGCTCCTTGAAACACAATATTCTGCTTAGACTTCAATACTGCAGATGTTCTATTCTGATTGCCATTAAAGTCAATCAGTACAAAACAACAACCA